>NC_049169.1:208413846-208627068 GCF_009769625.2 Cygnus olor
CGCGGCAGGACACGGCACCCTGCGTGGGGCTGGGGGCTGCTCCCCTGCAGCCCTCCCCCGGCTCTGCAAACCTCTCAGACCCCCCCCCCCCCCCAGGCAGCCCCCCGGGATTGGCACGGCGTGCCTCGGTTTCCCCAGGGGCGTTTTCCAGGAGCTCCGACAGCCTGCGGCGGGCAGGATTGAAGCAAAGGGCCCCCAGCGCCGGCACGGGACCCCAAAACCTCACAACGCGTGGGAAGAAGGCGGCAGGGACGCGGCGGTGGCAGCGGAGCCGGCACCAGGCGGCCCCGGCACGCTCCAGCACCCAGGGGCGGGGGGTCAGGGGAGGGAGGGAAGGGTAATTCACGGCAGCAGCGGGCGATGAAATCCCATTATCGGCTGCCAACGCGGGAGATAACGCGCGTGTCACCGCGGCGGGGTGATTTAATGCTGCGGTGCCGCGGACGCGTTAGGGGCCGTGGCTCCGGGTTCGTTCCGCGCCAGCCGCTCCCTGTCTGATGGCCCCGAGCTGCCGGAGCCCTCGGCGGCGGGCGAGGGCCGGGCTCAGCAGACTTTCCGGGCCGAGGGTTTCAGCGATCGCGCGTTCGGCGCCCAGAAGTAACGCCGGAGGCAGGCGGGGAGGGACGGGGACGCGCGGGGAGGAGAGCGCCAGGATCCCGCGGGGATGGAGCAATGGGGGAAACTGAGGCAGAGCCGGGGGCAAGGGGGGAGTTTTGCTCGGCTGGGGCACGGTGCTGGCATGGTCTGCGCGATGCCTGGGGTGCCAACAGCGCCCCGGGGCCACCAGCACCCCAGGGCCACCAGCACCCCATCACCGGGCACGCCAGCACCCTCCAGCCGCAGCACGGTCCGACCCCAAAAACAGCACAGGGGCTCAGCCCCGGGACCCGGTCCCCTGGCAGTGCCACCTTCTGCGGCCAGGCTGGGTGACAGCAAGGGGACAATGAGCTCAGGGGTCCTGCCGGTTCGGGGCAGGGGGGGGGGCTCAGCACCGCTCCCTCTCCGCTATCAGCAAGGGTCCAGGGGGGGGACATTAGCACAGGTCATGCTTAAAATGGCAAAGAGGAGAGCGCCGACGTGTGGCTCAGCCCCAATATTAGCCAGCAGAGAATCCACCCCCTGCAGGGAGCTCACGGATACCCATCGAAGCCCAGTGCCCCCCCCCCCCGCCCCCAGCACCTCACGGGGTCCCCACCTACCACTTTGGGCAGCAGGGAGAGGACGGCATCGCGCAGGGCGTCCCGCAGGCTGGAGACGTCGATCACGGCCCCCAGGCTCAGCAGGGCGTCCTGGGGAGAGAGCAGACACGGGGCGGGGGGGGGGGGGGGGGAAGGGGACGGGGAGGGGGCTGAGGTGGTCACCGCTGCGATGTCACCAACGTCACCACAGTGGGGTTTTTTTCCCCTCTGGACCCAAAATCCCGACCAGGTGGCGCTGCCTCCCTGGGGGGGGTGCACGGTGCCGGGGACACCCCAGGGGGACGGGGACAGGAGCCGGGCGCCACCTCACTGCAGAGGGCTGCTGGGGGGGGGCCGGTCACCCCTTTTTTTGGGTGCCCCTGTGACCGTGCAAATGGCCATCCTGCCATATTGGGGCATACTGGGAGCACTGGGCAGGGGAGCACCCCCAACACGTGGTGTGACACGGGGCTGGCACAGCAGGGTGACACGGGGAGCCACACGTAGCCGGGTGTGAGCCCTGCTGGTGTCTGCTCGGACCAGACCAGCACCAGCACCACACCAGTGCCTGCCCCAGCCCCGCCAGCACCACACCAGCGCCGGGCGGCAGCAGCAGGGCGGCCGCGTGCCGATAAATCCAGAGCCGGGTCCCCCGCGCTGCCCCCGGCCGGCTTTATTTACGCCTTTGATTTCTTTGCATGAATAAAAACGACCCGAGCCTGCTCCTGCCTTTCACAGCCCCGACTGCCAACGCAGCCGTGGAATTTTAAAGAAGAGCCAGCAGCTTTTGTGGGCACCGAAATCTGGCAAAGCCCCCGAGCACCACGCACTGCGCCACCCCCCCCCCCCCCCCCCCCGAAGTGCACGGTGAGGGCACGGCGTCCCTCTGGCCACCCTGGGCTGGCCGCGGTCCCCGATCTCCCAGCACTTGTCACAAACCCCAGGCGGGGGTCGCGCTGTGCCCCGGGCACCACCGGTGCAAACTGGGGCTCCCAAATTCCTCCTGCCCCAAGCAGCTGATGGGATGGGGTGCACGGAGCGGGGCTGGAGCTGCGATGGTGGGGTTTGGGGAGGAGGGGGCTGAAATTGTCCCCTCGGCAGGGACACCCAGCCCCGTGTCCTTCCTTCTGGAGCAGTGTCACCAAGGGGGGGGTCTGGCTGTCCCCATACCGTGTCCCCAAGGCACAAAATGAGGCTGAATGGCACGGGGTGCACGAGGGGAGAGGAGAACTCCGGCTGCTCCCGGCTAACGCGGCAATAAATTGACCCGGGGAAGATGAACCGGGAGGGAGGAAGGGGAGGAGAGCGGGGAGGAGGGGAAACAAAGAGCTCGTACGTGCCGAGAGCTGGCGGATATGTCCCAGGAACAGCCCCGCGCAGGAACAGGGGACACCGGGAGCAGCCCCGACACGCACGCGTGCGCCTTGCACGACCGCCCACAGCTCCCCGCTGCGCTGGGCATCTCCAGGGCTTGGGGGGTGCTCCGAGTGCTGGGAGCCAACCCAGTTTTTTGGGGGGAGAAAACAGCAGCAAAAAGCTCCCGAGCTCGAATCCCGTTGCAAACCGGCACAGCCCCGTGTTGCCCCCCGGGGCCGTGCGCCACCCGCCCGCCCCGCAGCGTCCTCGGCGGGGAATCCGGCGCCGGTGGGAGCTGAAGATTTGGGCTCTGGCTGTGATTCCAACAGGGCTGCATCTCCAGCCGCTCACTAACACTGGAGACACATGCACTGTAGAATACAGCCAGGCCTCGACCGGGTGCCCGGGCGGCCGGCCGCGTGTGCCCGGCATCCCCGCCGCGCCGGGGGGGACGAGGCAGAGCCCGAGCGGGACCAGAACGGGTGCTGGGGGGCCGGGGGAGCGGGGCCCAAAGCCATTTGTCCCCTCCCAGGAAAGCCACGGCGGTGGCACGACGGCGCGGTGACAGACGGGCGCCGGCGAGGTGGCAGCTGGACGCAAGCAGTGGCTTTAAAAGGGACGGGAATCCGCCCCCCGCAGCCACCCCCCCCGGCCCCCATCCGCGGGGTGGAAAAAAGCTGCAGGAGCTATAAAAAAAAAAAAAAAAAACCAAAGGCCAGCAGAAAGCCAGGTGGGGCCGTTTGCGGAGCGGGGGCACCCCGCTCACCCTGCTCCCAGCAGGAGGGGGGGGGGGCGGGCATTTGTCCCCCTCCCAAGCCCAGGGCATCGCCACGCTCCCCGGTGCCGCGCCGCGGAGCTCCGCGCCCCTCTGCGCCCCTGCCCCGTGCGGGGCCAGCATTGAATTTCTTGCCATAAATAGTACTTGTGGTGCTGGGCCCCCCCCCTGCTGCTGGCCCCCCCGGCCCCGCTGGGGCCCTGCTGTCAGCTTTGTTTATTGCCTTTGCTTAATTGCCGTGCTCGGGAGCCGACGCAGCACGGCGCGCACCCTCCTGGGCGCCAAGGGCTTGGCCCCCCCAACCCCGCTCTGCACAAACCTGGAGGGGGCCGTGGGGGGGGGAGGGATTAACCCCTATCCCCCCCCCCAAAATAAATCCTTCTCCTTCTGTGGGGTGCAGTGATGAGTGTTGGCCGGGCAGGGGACGAGCATCTTGGGGCCGCCGTGCGAAATGGAGGGGACACGGATGGGGAGGGGGCTCGTCGTGTCTGTCCCCCCCCCCCGCCCCCAGCCACATCCTGCACCATGTGCCATGATTAGATCCCCCCTGCCCGGTTATGGGGATGGGATTTTTGTGAACATGCCCCGTTGGGTGCCCTAAGAGTGGGACAAAACACCCCTAAACGCCGGGGACGATACGGAGCGGCTGAGCCCTGCGGGAGCGCCTGGCTCCATCCTGCGCCGCCCACAGCACCCCCACGGCATCCCTGCCGGATTGATGCTGCTCCCAGCCCGGGCTCCAGGCACGCACCCCTGCCAGGGAGCTAATTACAGGGCTAATTAAGCTGCGGGGCCTGGCAGGAGGAGGCTGTGTTGGCACAGCCCGGCGCCCTCCTGCAGTGCAACGCTCGACAGCCCGGCGGTGGCACGGGGCCATCGGCCACCCCGTCCCTGCCGCTGGGACCCACCGGGGGGGCTCATCCCCAGCCCCGGCCCCGTGCACACCGGGGCTGGGGACCAAAAACCCTTGTCCTTCCTCCAGCCCGGCTCTCTCTCGAGTACCAACGCTTCCCGGGGGTTAATTAACTTTGTGGAGCCAGGGAAGCGCGGCGGAAAGCCTGGGCGGGGAGAGGTTGCGATTCCCAGCTGTCGGAGCACGGCCTGGTGCCCTCATCCCCAGGGCTGCGAGCGGAGCAGCCCCTCGGAGAATGCCTCCTGCAGGGGGGGTGCGAGGGGAAGGACCATTTTTTTGGAGACGCAGCCCCCCCCCCCCCCCCCAGCAGCTGTGCACAGAGGAGAAGCCGCCTGCCTGGGACAGCAGCACCTCCCCAAAGAGCCCACAAAACCATCGGGGTCCCAGCCCTGGCGTGCGTCTGTGTCCTCCCCCCCCACCAATAAAAAAAAAAAACAACATTGTAATGGTGCCAGGGTGGCAGGAACGGGGACGTGGGGGCAGCATGGGGGGGGGGCAGGCTGGGTGTCGGGGGGACATGGAGCTGTGGGCAGCGGCTTGGGGTGTCCGTGGTAATGGGGTGATCCCCCCCGCGGCTCTGCAACCCCCCCCTCGGCTCGCCCAGCCTGGCCAGGAAGGGGCCCCCCCACCCGGTACAAGCACCCCAGGAGAGCGAGGGGCAATTAAATCTCCATCAGCTCCTTGGGGGATTCATCAACGGGGCTGTGCCCTCAGCAGGGCTCTGTTCGATATCGCAATTAACGGGCTGGATGATGGAGAGGAGCTCACGAAGCCGGTTCACGGGGAGGGGATGGGCCCACCACGACCCCAAGCACCTTCCTTTGGGGGTGCCGGGAGCTTTTGGGGGTCCGTGCCCCCTGCCCACCCCATGTCCCAGCTCCCGCTCGGCCGGCACGCAGCCCCCCCGCAGGGCGGCGAAGCGCCGGAGCCGTATCTGCCCCCCCGTTTCTCGGCGGAGCCACGGGGTGATTAATGAAGCCATTCATCTCGTTAGGGTAAGCAATCTGTCTGCGCCGACACAAGCCAGGGTGCAGCCACCGGGCAGGAGCGCTGCCGCCCTCGGCCACGGCGTCGGCATCCAGTGCCGGCACCCCACATTCCTCCCCAGGGGGGGGGAAGCACCAGGCAGGTATTTGCCCCCTTTGTAGGGCTGGGGATTCATCGGTGACTGGGCAACAAAAATCCAGCAATTTTGGAGAGGCGCCACCGCGCTCTGCCCCCATTTACCCGACCTCCCCCCCGAGAGTGGCAGCACCCAGCACCCTTCCCTGCACGGTGCCGGGCGGGCAGCAGGGGCTGGTTGGGATTACTGGGACCACCCCATCCTTGCCCCATCCTGCCCGAATTCGCAGCCTCCTCCCGCCCCACGGGGATGTTGACGGAGCACCGCAATCCCGTCCTGGCCGCCTTCCTCTCTGGAGGGGGACGAGGACAACCACCTGGGTGCAGCAGGACACAGGTGCTGCGGGGCCTCCTGGCACCCCCTCTCGCTGTGGGGGGGCTCTCAGGGCCTGCACCCCCTCCCTTGGCCCCTGGGACCCCGCTATGCCGGGAGAGTGGTGCCAGCACCGGCGAGCACTGCGACGCGGGCACTGCTCCCCGCCGGGCTCCTCTGCCAGCGAGGGGAAACTGAGGCACCCCCAGGCCCTGGGTTTGCAGCGGGGCTGGGTCCTGCCCCATGTCCAGCTGACAACGGGGCTGGGGTCCCGCATGCAAGGACGGCGAGAGCGTCCCCATTGTCCCCCATGCCTCTTGTGCACACCTCATGTGGCCATTCGCTTCTGGCACAAGGATGTCGCCCGGCACCGCCAGCAGCCAGGGGCAGGCAGGAGACGTTTGGTCCTGGTCCCCGGTGCTGTGCTGGTGGTGGGTGCACCCTGGCCAACCTGCGCGAGCACCCATGGGTGCTGGCTCCCAGGAGCTCCCCGAGCCTCGGGCAGGGAGCCGGGGGGATCTGCTCCCCGTGCCACGAGGCCGGCAGCCTCCGCCAATATCCTCCCGGTGGGGCCGAGAAACCTGTAGCAAATTAATTATTTTCTGGCTGAATTTTCAGCCCAGCTTTTTTTTCGGTAAAGGCCGCGAGTAAATGACTCCCCGAGCCGCCGGCAGCTTGCCGGGCTCGTGGTCACGGCAGCGGGTGGCGGAGCTCCGAGCCCAGCTCCCGCTCCGTGCCGGCACCTGCCCCTCGACCGGGAATGCATCCACCTGGGGACGCGAGGGAAATGGTCTCAATTAATTTGTAAGTGGATTAGTCAGGGCGCATTAGCCCCCCCGCGTGAACGATCGCCTTGAGGATGCGAGCGGACAGCGGCCGACCTCCGCTCCCCGAGCCAGGGAAGGCAAAATGGAATTAGGGCCGCGGGGCCGCCGAGCCCTTGCCACCTCTCCAGCCCACACTGGGTGCCGTTGGCACGCTTGTGCCCCCCCCACCGGCCCTATAACAGGTCCTGGAGGGATGGCAAGGCTGGGAGCCACCAGCCTGGGAGCCGTGGGGGCTGCTGGTGGGGTGGGAGCGGGGGGGGGCACCAGGCATTTTTGGAGAGCTGCACACGAAGGGGGTAGAGTCGCGGTGCTGGCCAGATTTGGGTCGTGTTTGGTGGGGCTGGAGCCCGGCGGGAGCAGCAGGGGCTGGGGGTGGGCACGGAGGAGGGAAAACCATTGGGAATCTCGCTGCTGCCTGCAGCACGGGGCTGGGAGGGTGACACGGAGCCGGGGGGGACAAGGTGGCACGCAGCAGGGCCCCAGGGGCACCTGGGGGACATCTCCTCCCCTCCAGGACCCTCCGGCACCACCGTGAGCACGAGCATCGTGCCAAGCATCCCCTCCCTGCCATGCCACACACACTGCTGGCCAGGAACAACACAGCCCTTTGCACCAGGCTGGCTGTCATTGCACTGGGACATGTGTGTCCCCCCCCCAGCAGCTCCAGGAACAGCCGAGACCCCCCCCTGGAGCCCCCCGGCCAAGCCCCGCTGCCGGCTGCCAACCAACCCCCAGCGCCCGCGCCGCCCTTCCCAAGCATCCGCGGAGCAATCTGGCGGCGTTAAAAATATCCAGTGATTCAGGCAGCTCGCCCGTCCCCCCCCCCCCTTGCCTCGAGGCTGCCGAGCCCCCCGGCCACGCTCCCCCCGGGGCTGCCCCCCGCCGCCCCCCCCGGGTGAGGTTAAATATAGCCCCGGCGCCGGGTGCTGGCAGCACGGAGCTCACGCCGAGCTGCTGCGTGGCGTGGGCAGCCTGGGGCACCACGAGCCCTCCCCAGCCCCGTTTTAGGATCCCCTGGGGCCGGATCCTTGCCCTGCCCCATAGTCTGTATCAACAGGGCATGGGGCAAAAATGGGGCAAGGTTCTGCCCAGGTGCACAGGCAGTGAAAGGAGGAGGGATGGAGGGATGGAGGGACAGATGGAGGGAGAGAGGGGTGGAGGGGTGGAGGGACAGATGGGGAGGAGGGAGGAACGGAGGGACAGAAGGGTGGAGGGGACAGAGGGAGGGATGGAGGGACAGGGATGGAAGGACAGCTGGAGGGAGGAACGGAGGGACAGAAGGGTGAAGGGATGGAGGGAGAGGAGAAGGAGTCGGAAGGAGGGATGGAGAGAGGGGGAAGGATGGACAGAAAGAGGGAGGGAAGGAGGGAGGGAGGGTCAGAAGGATGGAAGGATGGATGCATGAAAGCATGGAGAGATGGACAGGTTTGGAGGGATGGATGGAAGAAGGGCTGGAGGGATGGAAGGACGGATGCATGGAGGGATGGAGGGACGGATGGACGCAGGCTAGGAGGGACAAAAGGAGGGAGGGAGGGAGGGAGGGAGGGATAGAGGCTAGGAGGGACAGAAGGAAGGAGAGAGGGATGGAGAGCGGGTGGAGGGATGGAGGGGAGGGGTGGGGGAATGTATTCATGGAGGGCTGGAGGGACAGGATGGAGGGATAGAGAGGGGCAGAGGGACAGAGGGAGGGAGAGAGGGATGGAAGGAAGAAGAGATGGAAGGAGAGGGCGTGGAGAGATGGAGGGAGGGTTGGAAGGACAGAGGAATGGACGCATGGAGGGGCAGATGGAGGGAGGGATGGAGGGAGGGGAGCTCTACCCAGCCCCGGATGGCAAGTCATCCATCTGTCCATCCGTCCATCCGTCCATCCCTCTGTCTGTCCATCCACCCATCCACCCGCCCGTCCGTCCAGCCGTGCCTGCAGTCGTGGCTGAGAGCAGTGCTTTCGGTCGCAAATTACATTGGTTTAATCCAATCAGGCAGCAACAACCTGCAACCCGAGGTAGCCCCTAATTACCTCATCCTTTATATCGGGCTAATGAGTGTAAACGGGAAGGAAACACTTCTGGGATATCTCTTATATCCCAGATGTTATTTTGCCCGGGGTCCTGGTGCAGCAGATAGATGAGGAGCTCGGCACCGTTGGCAGGTGCTCAAGAGCACGGAGCCGGCCCCGGCCATCGGCACTGCTGGGCTGGGACCTGGGGCTGGCACTTCCCTGGGGCTTGTACCCACACCCTGTGGGATTAGCCAGTCCCTACATGGCCCACAGCCCTGCTCCATCAGCACCACGCTGGGATTTAGTGCGGATGGAGGACTAAAAGGGCCGTGGTGAGCCCCTCTGCCCCTGATCCGGGCTCGCTTGAGCCCGCTGCACCTAACCAGCACCTTACCCACCGCCAAGCAGGCACAAAGAGCTGACTAACTGCACCAGCGTGAGCCGTTTGCTTCTCCTTAAATAGCACTTTAAGAGGCATTTCAGGTGCTCTTGCTCTATTAGCGAGTCCCAGCTGACGAGGCTGCAATATAATCACCGTTCAGCCGGGCTGAGAGCTGGCGCGGCAGCGTGGTGCAGGGCGCACGGTGGGCAGCCAGGCCCGTGGCCACAGCAGTGCACACAGGGAGGGGGCACGGGGGGGCTGCACAGGGCACAGGGAGGCTTGCACAGGCAGTGTGCACGGGGCTGTGCACACAGTGTGTTTTGCACAGGTGGCACGCATGGGGTGGTTGGCACAGGGTGGGTTGTGCAAGGGGCGCGCATGGAGCAGTGCGCACGGGGTGGTTTGCGCAGGGTGGTTTGCACAAACAGTGTGCATGGGGCCCTTTGCACCCCAGTTTCCTTTTTTTTTTGTTTTTTGTTTTTTGTGACAGATTCAGCTGGAACGGCTCTCCCTGGGGAGCACACGGGGGTGGTGGTGGGCGCCCAGCGGGGTGCTCCCCAGCCATCCCCGTGCACCCCGCATCGCGGCCGGCCCGGCCACGGCCGCATCCCTCCACCCACAATGGGCCAGCGACGGCCCCGCTGATAAAAAGGGGCTGGAGTCAAGGCCGCTTCCTGTTGATGTACCATTGTCAGGCAGGACAAACGGCCCGGGGACCGCGGCCGTCGTCCTCCTCAAGGATTTCCCGTCACCCAGAACATCGCGGCCTTCTTGGAACAACAGCCCCGCAGGGCTGGCAAAAATACTCGTGGCTAATTAGCTGCTGATAAGAGCGGGGCTGGAAAAGGGCTCGGGATTTCTCCCGCAGCAGCAGCAGCAGCAGCAGCTCGGCCAGGGAAGGGAAGGGAAGGAAGTTGTTACTCGGGCGGTAAACAAATTGCGAGGAGCAGATAAATGGCTTGTCAGAGCCCCGCTCCGCAAGAGCCGCGGTGCCGCGCGCCGGCAAAGCCCCGAATCACCCCGGACCCGATGCATTTGCTAAGGAAAGTGCTTGGCCACGTCTCCCCTGGATAAAACGGGAGCCTGAGGTCACCGATGCACCCCACACAGCCCCACGTCTCCTGTCCCATACCCCCTCCTGGGGGCAGCCGGGGCAGGGTTTGTTCCTGGCATAACCGGGGCGAGCACAAGAACCACGGCTGGAAGCGAAAGGACGGCCCCATGGAAGGAGTCACCCACGCACTGCGGCGCTGCAGCGACACCCCGGCGTCCCCAGGAAGGGACTTGACCCCTGCCCTTGTGTTCCCAGCACGGCGAGGAGCTGCCGGCTCTGCAAGGCTGCTGCAGCAATAAATAACGTGCCGGAGGATGGGGGAAAGGGGAGCGGGGCCGGCTGTGGGGTGAGGCGGTGGAGCTGTGTGCCCGATGTGTGCCGGGGACACATCCAGCCCTGGTGCTGCTGGCCCTGCCACTGCCCCCTCCGGCTCTCAGCACCCGGGGGATGATGCAGCTCACAACTCAGAGCAGCCCAAAGGGACGGGGAAACCCATCCCTGTGCCAGCAGAGGTGCCTGGAGGGGATGTTCCTATGGGCTGGGGTGCAGCTGGGTCCGTCCTGCAAACCCAGAGCTTGGGCAGAAAATGGACCTGGCTGAGCATCCGCATCCACCCAGCTACCTCATCCATGCAAGAGGTGGCTGCCTGGGCAGAGGGAGAGCGAAACCAGTCCCTAAAATCCTCCTGCACCTCGTACCGCGGGTGACGCCAGCCCCGCACGCCCTCCCCATGGCACCCCGCAGCGAACGCGAGCTCCATCCCCGAGCACGGAGCCCTCTCCACCCCATTATTAGCAGCAGCCCTGGCACCCAGACGCCTTGTCCCTGGGGGACGCAGACACCCGCACGCCCCGCGCTCACACCCGCCGGTGCCAGCCCTTTGCACGGTGGCAGAGCCGGGCACGGTGCCGGCGCCGCATCCCCAGGACGCGGCGTTCCTGGAAGGCTCTCCCTGGCACCCGGTCCCCTTCCTGTCCCCGCCAGCAGCCTGAGCCTCCCAGGCTGCCACCGAGCAGCTTTCCTAGACACCTGCTGGTGGCTTGGCTCGCCGAGAGGTCATCGTGGCAAGGATCTGCTGGCCACCCGCGTTGCCAACCGGGAGCGGGGCTTTTGGCCAGGAGGGTGCCCAGCGGGGAGGGCATTGGGACAGACCCCAGAAGGAAACCTTGGTGCTGTGCATGGAGCCCCCGGCCTGATGCAGCCCGTGGGCACACGGTCCTGGAGAGGGACCTGGGGGGTGTTTTGGGCAGTGGCATGGGAAAGGGGGGGGGAACGTTCGCACGTCCCCACTCGGCACTAATGGGATCTGCACGGTGATTAGGGAGCTCATTTACCAGCCTCTGATTGAACTGGGAAAATTTAATTGCTGGCCATCTGCAGCCGGGGAGGAATTCGATTTGGGGCAGCTCTCCAGGCAGTACCTGCATGGGCTTGGGGGGGGCCCGGGGCTGTGCCAGCACTGCCCGACTCCGTGGGGACCAGGCACGGAGCAGCTTCGCTGCTTGCAATAACACCATCCACGGGACATTGCTCTGTGTGCATGGAAAAGCTGCTCCTCACTCCCAAATAATCTTTTATTTTCCATATATTGAGGGGTTTGGGTTACGGGGTCCAGCCCCGGGGTTGTCTGGCCCCATGAATGGCAGGAGTTGCATTACTCGGGGGGGAAGCTGAGGCGCAACCCAAAGTCACACATTAAATCCAGGCCAGGGCCGGGACCAGAGCACGCAGCCAAAAACCCACAGATCTGCCCCAGAAAAGCAGCCGAGCCCTGCCTGGCTCCCTCCCTGCGCCCAGCTGGCTGGAGGAAGAGGATGGGTGAAGCAGGCACGGGGAGACACGAAGGGAAGGCGAGGGAGAGAAGTCGCAGGAGGGATCCCGGCCACCCTACGGCGAGCTGGTGCTCAATGGGTCAGCGCCTGCCTGGGCAGCATCGCAGCCCCCTGCTCCAAATCTGCCCCCCTGCCCCAAATCTGCCCCCCTGCCCCGGATCTGGCCCCCTCCATCCACGTGGGCTGGGACACGGAGCTCCCTGGCAGGGCTCTTTTTGGGGTGCAAACGCCCACCCTGGGCACCTGTGGGCGCGGGGGATGCTCACGCGCCCAATGCTGGCCACGCAGCTCCCCTTTTAATTTTAGGGCTCACCCCAGAGGCGGCTGCGTGGGGCTGGGGGGGCTTTGCTAAGCAAGGAGGGGGCTAAAGGAGCAGCACAGGATTTTGGGGGGGATTCTGTCTTGAGGCTCAGGAGATAGGGGAGCAGGGAGCAGGAGATAAGGGCTGAGGGCCCCCCAGCCTGCGCAGTGCGTGGGTGGAAGCGGGATGCGCCTACGAGGAGCCGAAAACCGAAGCGAAAATCCCCCTCTGGCTACAGCACAGCTGCCAGGGAGGATTTTCTTCTGGGGCTGGCAGCATCCTGGGCTGGGAGCAGCCTCACATCACGGCCGTCCCTGCTCCTGCACAGGGGACACGGGGCGTCAGGAGGCAGCCCCACTCCCCCCCACATCCCAGCACCTCCCCACCCATCCTCCTGGGGACAGGCCACCAGCACCATGGGGAAGCCAGGCTGGGGATGCAACCGGCTCAGACCCAACCCTGAGAGGAGGCTGCTGGTCTCCCCAGCTCCGGAATGTGTTTCGGGGATGCTCAGGTGAAACCTGGATCCAGCCCTGCTGAGCCCCCTGGGGTTGGCCTCCCTGCGTCCCCGCTGCGGGCAGGGCCCCGTGCCATCGCCTCCGTGCAAAATATCTCAGCTCAGCTCGAAAGGGCCGAGGTCTGGGGGCACGGAGCAGACGCTGTGCCCAAGAGGACGACGCTGGTGCTGTGCTGACGGCTCCAGCATGAGAAATTCCTCCCCTCCAGCAAACACCAAAGGTCAAAGACACCCGGCACCGCTGCCCCAAAGCCTCCTTGTCCCCGTGCGCCCGGGGCAGGCGCAGCTCCGGCCTGGCTCTGGGCTCCCCCCGCAGCCCCTGGGGACAGCTCGGGGCTGGGCACCACAGCAGGGCCATCCCCAAAACCCACCCGGAGGTGCCCAAGGACTGTGGGCACAGCAGGACAAGGAGCTCACAGGATGTCCCCGGGGAGGCTCCAGGAGGAGGACCGAGACCCACGGGCTGGCGCAGGAGCTGACGAGAGGGTGGCTGTGACATCCCTGGGGACTTCACCCCGCGGCACACACCTCACCCCGCGGACACGGGAGATTTTGGGGGATCCACAATGCCAAAACCCACAGCCCCCAAACGAGCAGCACCAGGACAGGCACCGAGGTGGCACGGGCTGATCCTGCACACACAGAACAAGCGTTTAATGGTGGGGAACCCCTGGACAAGGACGGCCGGGGGGCGCCCAGCCCCAGTCTGGGGGTCCCGCTCTGCCCCCGGGCCAGCAGGGTGGGGGCCGTGAGCAGGGCAGGGGAGGGGAGGAAGCCGTCCCCGTCGCACGTCATGGAAAGAAGCGCCCCTGCATTGTGCGGCGCGGCCGCCGCGGCCCTTTCCTCCCCTTTATTACCCTGCTGATGTGTTTGTGTCAGCGGGAGGAAACGGCGGCCGCGCCGAGACAAACGGCTGCACACACGCATGTCCCCACGCCGTCCCCCGCCCCACAAGCCCGGCCTGCCCTCACCCGCACCCCCAGTGGGGAAACTGAGGCAGGAGAGGGGTGCGCCCTGAGGATCGACGCGTCCTCGGGGCGGGACGGGGTGCCGGGGGGGGCGCGGGGACACGGCTGCCCCCTGCCCTGTAGCTGCGCCGTGCCCCCCCAGCCCAGCGCGGGTGCTGCAGCAGTGGGTCAGCACGGCCCCCCCCCACACCCCCCCGGCTGGCTTCCTGCTCAGCCAGGCTGCGAACACGTATCAATTAGGCTCTGATTCATGGGCCAGTCAGCGGGTAATTGCATTGGGGCCGCTGGCTGGGAGAGGAGGCAGGGAGAGGAGGCAGCGGTGGAGACGCAGACAGCTCGCCGGAGCGGCCTCACCCCGCTGCGGGGTGCTCGGGGCCGGGGGGACACAAAGCCAAAAGCGCCAAGGGCCAACTCAGCCCCACAGCTCCGGGCTCGGGGCTGCTGGTCCCAAAGCAGGCAGTGCCACCAGCCTGGCACTGCTGGTGACCACGGTGATCCCAGGAGGGACGCGGTATCCCCGTGCAGGGCAGCACAGCGGTGTCCTCCCCTCGCCACGCACCTCTCCGTGGCCCCGCTCTGGTCCCTTCGCCCCGTGCTGCTGCAGCATCACCCACCGGAGAGGCAGCTCTGCCCGTCCCGTGTCTCCCGTCCCCAAAACACCGAGATGGATGTGCCACAGGCTGCCTGAGGCACATTGCTGGGGCAGGGCGGGTTGGGTCCTGGGGTCTGGGACCACCACGGACCCCACACCACATCCCCTCACCCCGAGCACTACCACGGGGAGGAATCGCCCATCCTGCCCCTGCTGGGTGACAGCTCTGACGTCCCCAGGCTCAAAACCCCGCAGCAAACCGTGCCGGCCCAGCCCGCCACGCCGACCCCGGTCCCTCTCCGCCGGCCGCAGCGCAGGCCAGTGCTGCTGGCCTTTCTCTCCTAGTTCCTTTCTCTCCGTCAGCAGCTTTTGGTTGCTTCCCGCAGCGCATTTTGTTTCCTGCCCCTCTTTTCGCAGGGCAAAGCCCTCCGTTCCCTTCCTCGCTCCGGCAGCGGCCGAGCTGCGCTGCGGGCAGGGGGACACCGAGCCCACGGCCGTGGTGCTTGCACCCAAACCACGGTGCTGGGCACTGAGGTCAGGAAACCCAGCCCTGGACACACGAGAGGGGGGCAGAGGGCTCAGGGCTGGAGCAAACCCCGCCCCGAGCTGCCCCAAATCTGGGTGCGTTTGAAGCACAGAGCACCCAGCGCGTTCCCATCCTCCTCAGCTGGGGCGCGTCCTTCCCCCCAAAAACCTGCGTGAGGGAGGAGAGGAATTGGGGCACGGCGCTGCTGGGGGGGCCTGACGGTGCCCCCCTGCTCCATCCTGGCACAACCACCCCGGTGTCAGCCCCACGGTGGGCACGATGCCTGCCCACAGCCGGGCGCCGGGCAGCAGCGGGGAGCCGGCTCCTGCCTGGGGGGGCGCAGAGCCAGGGACCCCACCCCACCCCCCGGGCGCTCCAAAACGCATCAGGCCCCAAACCGGCACCGCAAACGCACGGGATGCCCCACACCCCCTGCCCCCCAAACCCAGCCCCGAGCCCAGCGACCCCCGGGGCTCCCCCCAGATTCGTCCCCACACCCCCTCCCACAGCCCCGGAGCCCCCATTCCGGGGGGGGGGCGGGGGGAAGGGTAGGGGGCGGCCGGGCAGAGCCCCCAGGTCCCGGCCTTACAGCGTCCCGGAGGGTGCCCATGGCGCGGCCCCGGCGGCGGCGGCTCCCGGTGCGGCTGCGGGAGGGCGCTGCGGGCCCGCCGGGACCGGGACCGGGGCCGGGGCAGGGGCAGGGGCCGGGGCCGGGGCCGCCCCCCCCCAGGGCCAGCCCATTTCCTCCGGCCCGGCAGGATCCGCACCTCCCCGCAGGAAGGGCAGCGCGGGGTGGGGGGGGGGGCGCGGAGCCCGGCGCGTCCCCGAGCCCCGGGGGGGCACCGCTGCCCCTGTCCCTGCCGGGGGTGCGCTCCCGCCCCCCCCCCCCCGTGCACCCGGGAAGGGGTCAGGGATGGGGGGGGGGGGTCCCCGCTGCTCCCCCGGCCGGTCCCGGAGCTCCGTGCCTCGGTTTCCCCACCGGGCACGACCCCCCAGCGTCCCCCCCCCCCCCCCCCCCGCCCCGGTTCAGGACCCCAGCAGCTGCCGGGGGCGCACAGACCCCGCCGGGGGTTGGGGGGGGGGGGGGGGAAGCCCCCGGCCCGGCCGGGAGGTGCCGTGCGGGATGCTCAGCCCTGACACGGGGGGGTCCCGGCCCCGCAGCGTCCCGACGCCGCTTTTCCAGCAGGACCCGCGGCTCCACCGCCCCCCCCCCCGCCATTGATCTTCGTGGTCCCCCCCCCAGTCCCTTCCCACCCTTAAAACCGAGCACCCCCGGGACCGGGTGGGGAGCGGGCTCAGCAGAGCTCCCCCATCCCAACCGGGTCGGGGGGGGGCACGGGAATGGGGGTCCCGAGTGGGAGAGGGTCGGAGGGGGGACACGGGGGGGGGGGGGTGGCGCACGGGAATGGGGGTCCCGAATGGGAGGGGAGGGGAAGAGGGACATGGGGAAGGGGGTCCCAAATGGGAGGGGAGGGGAGACTGAGATGGGGGCCGCGGCTGGGAGGGGAGTGGGGGGGGACCCAAGGGGACACCGGGGGGGGGGGGGGGGGGAGGGCAAAAGGGGGGGGTGGGGGCTGTCCCCGTCCCTACCTGTAGCGCCTCGGAGCCGGGCAGGGCGTCCTCCACCTTCAGGAAGACCTGCTGGCCCCGTCTGAAAAATTGAAGGAGGGCGGTGAGGAGATGCTGCAGCACCAGCACCATGCCGCCTCCCGGCCCGGTTCGGAGCGGCACGGCACGGCACGGCTCAGCACGGCTCGGCACGGCTCGGCACGGCCCCGCTGCGCTCCCCGCCCCCGGGCAGGGGGGTGCGGGCCCCGCGCTCCCCGCCCCGCTCCGCCCTGCGCTCCGCTCCGCTCCGCACCTGCTGCGGGGACCGCGGGGACCGGGGGGGGGGGGGGGAATAAAGGGGGGGGGGACGGGGCACTGCCCCCACCGGGGGTGGGGGACCCCAAGGGGGGGTGGGCTGCGAGCGGTGCTCCTGCTGTGGGGTGAGCCCCGGTGGGTCCGGGCACTTGGAGAGGGGCTGGGGGGGGGGAGGGGGGGGGGGGGCGCGTCCCCACCCCTCTTCATGTCACCCCCCCCCCTTGGGCTGGGGGAGGCCCCCGTCCCTGGGGGATTTTGGGGGTGCCACCTTTAAAAGCCCCATATTGGATGAGCCACCCCCCACAAGACAGGGGGCACACGCCTCCTGGAAACGACCCCCCCATAGGGGTGTGGGGGCTGCTCACCCCCAGCCTCCTGCCCCCCCCCCCCAGCAGGGAGGTGTGTGCCCCCCCCGTGCACTTGGTGGGAAGTTCCCCCACCCCAACTGAATTCCCAGCCAGAAGCCCCCTCCCGTTCTTGGCAGGGATGAGCCCCCCCCAACACACAGCCCCCGGAGCTGGGTGGCAGCGCTGCTTCCCCAGAACCTCCCCTGGGGAAAGCAGGGGGAAGGGGCAAAGAAAGAGGAGAACCCCCCCCGTCCTCCTCCAGAGCAACGGGGGGGGGGGGGGGGGGGGAGTAGTGCCACCCCACCACAGGGGTTTTGGGGTGCCACATGCCCAATCCATGCAGATACCGAGGGCAGCACACGTGGAGGAGCAGCGGGGTGCTCCTGCGCCTGGCATCCCCCAGGGACCCGTACAACAAAAGGGAGAAGGAGAGGGGTCGGCAGGTGGGGAAAGCACCACCCTGGGGCCGCATCCTGCCCGCTTCCCGGGGCAGAGGCCAGCCCCGCCGAGCGAGGGGAGGCCCCACCAAAAGCCTTCCCTCAGCCCAGCCGGGGTTTCCTCGCCACCCAGATCAGATAAATTGGAGCTAAGCTGGCCTAAGCCACCCGTAACAGTTCCTTAAGTGCTGCTCGGAGCGGCTGCCGGCGTTATCTCGAGCCTTTATCGAAGGGCAGGCTCAGGTGGGGAGCGCACGTGGCGGCGCGGGTTCCTCCGCGGCGTGCCCCATCCCCGTCTGCGCCCCTCGAGGGGCACCGGGGGCTGCAGCCTGGCCTCGGGCCCCCTCCTCATCCTCCTCTGGCGAAGGGGCTGCGGGGTGGTGCTGCCTTTCCCAGCTCCCCAACAAAGGCAGGAGCTCCACGGGGCTGGTTTCCATGCCCAAGCCCAAACACCCCCTCAGCCCACCCCAGGCATCACCGGCATGGACCCCAACCCAAACGGCAGCAGCACCAAGAGCCCCTGCTGGGGGGTTCCCACCTCCCCCCCCCCTTGCTGCACATCACTGGGGCTCTCTCCGGGCTCTCCCCTACTCACTTCATGCCCCCAGCACATCCTACAGAGGAATTCCCGTTCCCCTCTGTGTTTCCTGCACCAAAAGCAGAGCCCAGGCAGGTGCACACGGGTGAGCACGGGGTGTCCGCGCAGCCCCGGGGCCGAGGGCTGAGCCACGGCCGCAGCTCTGACTTCCAGCCCGGGATGTTTTGGCTGCGGGGCCCCAACAGCCCCCAAATCACCATTCCTCGTGAGCCCTTCCCCTCTGCAGGGACACTGCTCCAGCTCCAGCTGCTGCCAACGCGAGGTGACAGCCCCCTGTGTCCCCCGTGTGCTGCGCCCTGCACCCTGCACGATGCCTCCTGCACCCCACAAATTGCATCCTGCACCCCACACAATGTGTCCTGCACCCCACACGGTGCGTTCTGCACCCCACGAGCTGCGTCCTGCGCTGCACACCCTGCACCCCGCTCCCTTCATGCTGCACCCTGACCCTGCAGAGCATGTGGCACCCTGCACCCTGCTTGCTGCACCCTGCAAGCTGCACCCCATTCCCTGTCCCCATTCCCAGCTCCCCACTCGCAGCTCCCCATTCCCTGCTCCCCACTCCCTGTCCCCATTCCCTGCCCCCCATTCCCAGCTCCCCATTCCCAGCCCCCCATTCCCTGTCCCCATTCCCAGCTCCCATTCCCAGCTCCCCACTCGCAGCTCCCCATTCCCAGCTCCCCATTCCCTGTCCGCATTCCCTGCCCCCCATTCCCAGGCCCCCGTTCCCTGTCCCCATTCCCAGCTCCCATTCCCTGCTCCCCATGCCCAGCTCCCCATTCCCTGCTCCCCATTTCCAGCTCCCATTCCCAGCTCCCCACTCGCAGCTCCCCACTCGCAGCTCCCCATTCCCAGCTCCCCATTCCCAGCCCCCCATTCCCTGTTCCCATTCCCAGCTCCCATTCCCAGCTCCCCACTCGCAGCTCCCCATTCCCTGTCCCCATTCCCTGCCCCCCATTCCCTGGTCCTCGCACCCCGCAGCCCCCGGGCGGTGCCGGGTGGGGGGGCTCGGGGGGGCCCGGCGGAGCCGCAGGGCCATCTAGTGGCCGGAGCCGCCCTGGCCAGCCCGAAGGACGCCCCCGTCGGCCCCGGGGCGCGCGGGGGGCGAAGCGGCCGGGCAGGGACCCTCCTGGCCCGGGGGGGGGTGGGGTGGGGGTGACAAGAGCTCCCGGCTCTGCCCGCAAGTCCTCGGCCCTTGGCGACGTCTGGCAGCACCCTGGGACCGAGGGGGTGCCACAGCCCTGGATGTAGGGAGGTGGGTGCCTCACCGGGGGCTGGCACGTGGGGATGGCACCTCAAGTGATATGGCACATGGTGATGGTACCTCACCTGGGGATGGCTCATGGGGATGGCACCTCACCTGGGGGTGGCACGTGGCAATGGCACCTCACCAGGTAATGGCACGTGGTGATGGCACCTCACCCGGTGATGGCACACAGAGATGAAACCACACACGGTGATGGCACACTGTGATGGGCACCCCACCTGGTATGGCACATAGCGATGGCACACCACCCAGTGATGGCACACGGTGATGGCACCTCAGCCGGTGGTGGCACACAGAGATGGGCACCTCACCCAGTGGTGGGACACCGAGATGAAACCCTACACGGTGATGGCACATGGTGATGGGCACCCCACCTGGTATGGCATATGGAGATGGCACACCACCCAGTGATGGCACACGGTGATGGCACCTCACCTGGTGGTGGCACACGATGATGGCACACCACCCAGTGATGGCACACGGTGACAGCACCTCGCCTGGTGACTGCACATGGTGATGGCACCCTACACGGTGATGGCACATGGTGATGGCACCTCACCTGGTATGGCACATGGTGATGGCACCCTACAGGGTGACAGGACATGGAGATGGCACCTCACCCGGTGATGGCTCATGGTGATGGCACACCACCCAGTGATGGCACACAGTGACAGGCACCTCACCCTGAGCAATGACATCTCTCTGGGCTCAGCTCCTCGCCCCCTTGGGGACACCAGGAGCTTTTCTCTCTCTAGGGCCTTGGCCTCCCGTCAAAGCCCCGTGGGCAGCAGGCTGCCTCGCCCCCACGCCCCACTGCCCGCCCCACGCCTCGCTGGCACCCTTAGATCTGCTCAAATCCCCGCTGTGGATTTTCGATCTCAGGTTTTTTTTTTTTTTTCTCCTCCCACTGCCGGCGGATGAAAAGGAGAGAGGACGAGAGGTCAGACGCTTGCGAGCTCCTCAGCCCTCCCAGCCTCCAGAGGAACCCTTTGGGGAGGCTTTTCCTCCCCTCCAGCCTCAGTTTCCCCACCTCGCCCCGCAGCCAGGAGCCTCCGAGCACCGGTGCCGGAGGCTGTGGGCTCGATCCCCGCGGCTCGCAGCCTGCAGCGAGGGTGTGTTTCTATGGCAATGGGGATAAGTGCCGCCGAGATGCGAGCTCATGCTTGGAGACAGATGCTGCAAACAGCTCTGGAGCCGCAGACGTGGCTGCCAACTGCCCCGGAGCCTGGGGGCGAGCACCCCTGTGCCGGGCAGGATGGGACCCCCAGCCCCACCTCGTCCCCAAGGGCTGCTGCTGGAGGAAATATCCCAGCCGAGAGGGTCCTTGGAGGGGGGATGCAGCACCCACCTGGCCAGGGGGTTTTGCACCCGGGGCCGTGCGCCAGCCCTGCCCTGTCCCCGCTGGCACAGCCCTCTGCACGAGCGGGACCGACCTGAGCCCCCTGCAGCAGCGCTCGGCTGCGGGCGTTTGGGCTGGAAAGCGGCGCTTCCCATCACCAGGCTGTGCACATCCACGTGCAAGGGGTGGAAAAACACCTCACAACCAGCCCCAGGGCTGAAATCCCTGCTCACCCTGCCGGGCAAAGGGGCGGTGGGATGCTGAGCTGCTGGCTTAGCGCTGGGACCCCTGGGGCTGGGGGAAAGGACAGAGCCGGGGCCGGGGGCTGCTCCCGGTGAGACACCCCAGGGCTGTGCTATAATTAGAGATCCCAGCAAGACGAGGCGCGGGGAGATTCGTCAGCTGCTGGCCTTAATGAAGCAGGCAGCAGCAGGGCACCAGCGCAGCCACGGCGTGGCACCCCGGCGGGGCTGAGGGAGGCGGCGGGGGGGCGAGGGCTATTTCCAGCCGGAGCCGCGCAGCACCAAATTGCCAGCTTCAAGCGCCGGGGAGGCTGGGGCTGGGTGCTCACCCCACTCAGTTCTGCCCCACAGCCAGCCCATGGGGCAGCACCTCACCGTGGGGCAGCCGATGTGCCCCACACCCTGCCCAGGCCACCACGGGACCCTCAGCACCCCCAGGTCCCCATGGCACAGCCCCGCGGTCCCCAGCTCCGCGGACACCACGCTGCGGGGACCGAGCATCCTCTCAGCCCACCAGCTCTGCTCAGCCTGGATGGATCCTGCAAGCTCAGATTCAGGTCCTGTGCTCCGTGCACGCAGCAGATGTCCCGTGGGGCCGGCAGACGGGGGCCCAATTGTCCCCGGGAAGAGCCGGGTGCATGGCAGGGGCCGTGCCAAGCAAGGCACGCGGTCGCTCGCGCGGGACGTGGGCCTGGCACAGCTGCCCCGGGGACAGAGGGGCCATTGCTGGGGCCACACAAGGGCGCAGTGTGGGCTGGCCCCGGCCCCCCCGTCCGCCCCACAGCGTGGGGAGCAGGGCTGCGGGACTGCAGGTGTGCACGGGCTGCTTGCAGAGAAGCAGCGCCTTAATGCCACAGAGCACCCGCTCGTTAATGACCCCGTGCAATCAGCAGCAGCTCACTGGTTTACACAACCTTGCGGAGGGAGGTGCCAGACGGGGATGTGGCAGCACCGTGCCCCTGCCCCAGTGGGCTCTGGGGAGTAAATCTAAGCAGAGTGCTTCCCGGCCGTGGTCGGCGCATTTTGGTGTGTTTTTCCCTGCTCCCAGCCCGGGCTCGATCAATCGGTCGGGGCCGTGTCTTCAGGGACTCGGCGGGGCTGGAAACCCGCCAGGCATCGACTGGCAGCTCCAGCCAGAGGGTATTTAATTGCATGGGAGGGAGCAAAGTTCGCTGGGCTAGGAAATGTTAACCCTTACGGGGCACCAAGGCGCTGCTCCCACCCGGGAGAAATCCCCTCGGGGCTCGGGACCCGCAGCCGGGCGCTTCCCTCGGAGAGTGCTGGCAGCAAGGCGTCGAAGCCGAGTGATTTGTGAGGGCTAAGAAGCAACACCAAGCCCAGGGAGCAGCCCTACAACGTGTTTCACCCCACGCCCAGCCCCTTTTGCAGGTCGCATTTAGGCAAAACCTCCCCCAGGGCTGCGCCCCCGGCTGCTACTGGGCGAACTGGGGGCACTGGGTGCCACGCTGCCATGCACGGGGCCGGGGCGGGGGGGGAGAGTGGCTGGCACCAGCTGTGGTGGTGGGGCTGCACGTCGTGGTGGATCAGCACAGCCTCATTAACCCAGGGACGTGCACGCAGCAGGCATAGAGGCACGGCCAGGCACAGGGACAGGGGTGGCCCCGAGGGGCAAGCGGTGCCCTCGGGGAGGCAGGAGGGGGTGCAGCAATGGTGCAAGCATCCGGACGCCCTCCTTGCATCTCTCAGGTGTGTGGCAGGGGACGATGGAGACCCCAGCCCTGCCACCCCTCCCCAGCGGCGCCTCCCCTGCTCGGGGTTTTGGCACGGCCACAAATCGAAGCCGCATTCGCTGCTCACAGAGGAAGGAGGCGATGCTCCTCTTCCTCAGCCTGTGTTGATAAATGTGCCTGGCAGCCTGGCAGCAGCTGCCCCGGGGTGCCCTGCCCTGGTTTTTGGGGTCGGGAGGGACAGGTTTGGCCTTGCCACGTGGCTGCGGGCTGCCCGCAGGGAGCGAGTGTGCAGGTGTGAGGAAGACCTGCAGCAGGGCTGGGAGGAAGAGCGGGGCAGGAACCCAGTGCCAGGGCTGTGTTGGGAGCTGCTCCTGCCTCCCAGGCTGTGTGTTGTGTGTGTGTGTGCACAAGCGGGCGTGCAGAGCTGTGAGCCTGCGTGTGCACAGGTTGTGTGTTACCTGTGGGCTTGCACGTCTGTGTGTGTGCACATCGGGGGGCATGCACGGGGGGGATCTGCATGTGGCGTGTGTTTGCACGCATGGGGGTGTGCACGTGTGCATGCATGGGGTGCACACGGGGATGCACGGGTGTGTGTCTGCACGTGGGGGTGCACGGATGGTGCTGTGCATGCAGGGGGTGCACATGGATGCGTTAGCAGGGCTGTCCGTGCGTGCAGAGCGTGCATGCACAGGGGCGTGGGTGGATGGGTGTGTTTGCACGCGTGGGGTGTGTACGTGCACAGGGGGTGGGCGTGCACGCTTGGGGGGGGGGCACGTGCACAATGATGTGTGGGGGTGGGCGTGCACGGGGGGGGAATATATGTGTGTGGGAGGGTGAGGGGGGTGTCTATTTGTGTGCACTGGGTCTGGGTCTGTGTGTGCACCCTGCGCAGTCTCGTATTTGCCCCCCATGCACCCCTGCACCTCTCGCAGCCCTGTGCCTGCACCCGTGCCGCCCCGTGGCAGCTCAGCACCGCGCTGATCCCCTGCATCTGCCCGCAGCGGGCTCCGTCATCACCAGCAGGGTCTGGGGGCAGCTGCCTTACCCCGAGCAATGAGACGGGTCCCCGGGCTCACCCCATCCCTACCCCACTGGGTACAAACCCAGAGCCAGGAGGGGATGTCCCGGTGCCCTGCCCCATGCCAGAGCTGGTGGCAGGAGCTGCCGTGGCCCCAAAACACTGGTGGCACGTCCAGGGGCCGCAGGCACGGGCTTGTTGTCCCCGTTGCTGCCGTTACTGCTATCTCCGTGCTCTTAGCTGGAAAAGGAAGGGCCCGGCGATGAATAAGTGATGAAGCTCTGCCAGGATCTCTATGGAGACCGCTGGGAGCCGGCGGCGCAGGCAGCGGGGGGGACGCTGCGGCCCCCCTGCCCCAAAGCGCCGTGGTGCTTGGCGTGCTTTGCCCCCGCGCACGGCACCTGCAGGCCAGGGGCTGTTGGAGGGGGCTCGGCTGGGAGCTGGGGCTGGTGTCCTCCTTGCTCTGTCCCGAGGGGGCCTCGGGGAAGGTCTGGGTGCAGCAGGGTTTGTTTGCTGCACCGAGGGCTCAGCGGCGAGCACCCGGCAGTGGCGCTGAGCCCTGGGGCTCCGTGGGTGCCAGCCAGCCCCGGCCATGGCTGCTGCCAGCTTCCTGAGCCTGCTCTGCAAAGGGATTTGCACCCCGAGGCTCAGCCCTGCTGTCACACGCAGCCCACGTTGTGTCCTGCACGCAGGGACCAGGGCACGCGCCTGCTGCAGGCTCGGAGGGACGAGGGACAGGTGACATCCGCAGGGACAGCAACGGACAGGGGGACAGATTGTGCCCAGAGGGACAGCATGCATCTGGAGGAACGTGTGTCTGGGGAGGGACACGCTGGGGGACAGCAGGCATCCCGAGGGACAGGAGGTGCCTGGACGGACAACGTGTGTCCTGCTGGGCACTGCACATCTGGGGACAGCGGGTGCCTTAAGGTGCAGCATGTCTCAAGGGACGGGACGTGTCCAGCGAGACAGCGCATGTCTGAAGGGACAGCGCGTGTCTCGGGGGAGAGCTGGACGTGTCCAGAGGGACAGCATGTGTTTTGGGGACAGTGTGTGCCTGGAGAGAGCACGGATCGGGAGAGACAGCGTGTGCCTCAAGAGACAGCACGTGTCTGGGGGACAGCAGGCACTCGGGGGACGGCACGTGCCTGGGAGACTGCGTGTGTCCAGAGGGACAGCGTGTGTCCAGGGGACAGTGTGCATGCAGGGGACAGCGTGCATGCAGGGACAGCGTGCATGCAGGGGACAGCGTGCATCCAGCATTCATCCAGGGACAGCGTGCATCCAGGGGACAGCGTGCACCCAGGGGACAGCTTGTGCCTGGGGGACAGCATGTGTCCAGAGGGCCAGCCCTGTCCCTGCCACTTCCCTCCAGAGCTCCCACTGTGACAGCAAGGCAGGTGACAAGCCCCCGGCATCCCCCCTGTGGACGCGGCGATGGCACTGGCTCTGCTGCGCCACCCTGTCCTCACCGCTCAGCGCACCCGAGCCCCCACGCAGGGACACGGTGTGTCCCCACGCTGTCACCCCGAGGACGTGCAGACCCTGGTGCTTCTGGACATCTCCAGCCCAGCCTTGGCCATGGCTTGGCCTCACCTCCACGGCCACAGTCCTGCTTTTGGGACATCCCCATCCCTCGGGGGCTGCAGGGACGGGGGGCACCGGCGGGCAGCCTCGCAGCTCCGCAGGCTTTGTACCATTTTGCTTTATCGGGGACTTTCCCCCCCCCCCCCCCCCCTTTATCGCTGTAAATTTCTCTTCTGCTACATTACAGGCGAAGAACAAATGAAGCACCCGAGCCGGGCGGGCAGTGCTCGTCCAGAGGTACTTACGCAAATCGTTAGCGCGTTAATGACTGCGCCAGCAGCCGCTGCAGGTGGCCGGGCAGCAATAAGGAAGACCCCGGGCGCGCGGAGGACGTTCATTTAGTGCCGGATTAAATAAAAGAGTAATAGGCAACATCCGCGGGCAGCGGGACGAGTTGTGCCTCGCTCACCTCCGTGCTGGCCGGGCTGCGGCTGCAAGAGGGGATTTCTGCCACCCAGCACCATCCAGCCCCTCGTGGGGCCGGGGGTGGCCCCCAAGTGACAGCGGAGCTGAGGTCTCACTGCTGGCACCAGGTGAGCTCACACGCACGGCCGTGGGACTTGGGGGGGGGCTCAAGGCAGACTTGATCTGTAAATCCCCTGAGTATGGGGTGCTCCGAGCATGACCTGGGGTGCTCCAAGCCCCAACCTGGGGGAGCTCTGAGCTCGACCCAGTGATGCTCTGAGCCTGACCTGGGTTTGCCCTGCACCCCTTGCAGCCCCCCCAGCCTGGTGCGTTGCCGGAGCAGCTCTGTGCCCGTGTCCTGCAGCAGCTCGCCAGCTGCCAGCACGCACACATCAGATTTGGCTGCCGTACCCTCTTCAAAAAGGCCCCCAATTCCACCTCTAGACCCAAGGAGGGGCACCTCAAAAAAAGCGGCACAAGAGGGCCCCAGCTCTTTTGGACACCTTCCGGGGTGAAATCTTCTCCTCCTCCTCCTCGGCACAGCAGGGCACGAGGATGCTGCGCACAGGCCAAGGGGCAGCAAAGGGGTGGTGGCAGCTCTCAGGGCCCCCCCCATCCATGGGTGACCCCCGGCTCTGTCTCCTGCCCTGGTGTCCCCAGGGGTCTCCATTAAGGGATGCGCTCCGCTGGTGTCCCGTGCCCCCAGCTGGGCACCTGCTGCCACCCTCCCGCCTGGCAGGAGCTGAGCTGGCAGCCCCGCACCTGCCTGCTCCAATTCCCCTCGTTATCTCTCCTTCGTTAACGACGCCTTCACTCGCCAATTTAACCTGGATTAAAACTGGATCGCTCTCTTGCTCTCCTTTTTTTCTCCTCCAATTAATTTGTTCGTCGCTTCCATTTCCAAATTAATTCATCAGGCTCTCCGGGCAGGGAGCGGCGCGCTGGGGCTTGGCGAGGGGCTCGTATTCAACCAGCCCCAGGGGAACGGCTGGGGGGGCACAAAGCGGGGTCCCCCGGCCCCATCACGGCCACCATGGGGCAAAACCCCCGGGGGGGGCAGCAACAGCCCCAGCCCTGGCGAGGGGTGAGGGGAGGGGGCAGCCTGCGCCCCCCGGCACCCCCGCCGGGTTACCGCAGGGTACAGGGCGTTCGAGCTAAAAATATGCGGTGACTTTTCTGTATTTGCTCTAATGAGTCATTCTTTTTAAGTAATTTATTGCTTGTTACATAATCACTTTCATTTTCAGCTCGAGAAAAATGGAATTTTTTCTTTCTTCCCTTTTTTTTTTTTCTTTTATTATTTTATTTCGACGAAAAGGGCATTTAGCAAAGCCTGCAGTCGCGCGGTAATTAGCTGCTTTCCCAGCCCTTCGCCAGATGATGCTGGGGCTCATTTCCTTTCGGCTCAGTCCCGAGGCACAAGGAGACGAGGTGCTCAGGACGAGATGGCCGTGACACTGCCCGGTGGTGGGACAGGGACAGGGGCTGCCCGCAGGGGGACAGGGGGCACGGATGACCCAGCATCGTGTGCATATGGGCTGGATTCCCACTGCCATCTGCGCGTGCATCCTTTTTGGGATCCCGAGGGTGATGAAGGAGCAAACCCAGTGCCGTGTCCCAGAAAACCCAGTGCTACGTCCCAGTAAAACCAGTATGGTGCCCCAGGAAACCCAGTGCCGTATCCCAGCAAACCCAGTGCCATATCCCAGCAAACCCAGTGCCATATCCCAGCAAACCCAGTGCCGTATCCCAGCAAACCCAGTGCCATATCCCAGCAAACCCAGTGCCATGTCCCAGCAAGCCCAGTGCGACATCCCAGCAAACCCAGTACAGTGCCCCAGCAAACCCAGTGCCATGTCCCAGCAAACCCAGTACGGTGCCCCAGCAAACCCAGCGCCATGTCCCAGCAAACCCAGTACGGTGCCCCAGCAAACCCAGTGCCATGTTCCAGCAAACCCAATGCCATATCCCAGCAAACCCAGGGGGTGTCCGGGCACCAGCCCCCCCGCCCCCAGCTGCTCTCCGTGCCAGTCTCCCCCCCCCGAACCTGGTGGGACCGGGGGTGGCCCCGCTCCCCTTTGCTCTGCTCTCGGAGCTGCAGGCTAGGAATTATGCCGCCAAATGTTTTATTTGTGCAGAAACGCAATTATGCTAATTAAAGCACATCTGTAATTACAGCACTTAGCGGCCCACAAGTACACAAGCTCCCAGCG
Source organism: Cygnus olor (assembly GCF_009769625.2). Lineage (NCBI taxonomy): Eukaryota > Metazoa > Chordata > Aves > Anseriformes > Anatidae > Cygnus > Cygnus olor. The sequence continues at coordinate 208,441,509 of NC_049169.1, forward strand.
ATCTGGAAACCCGGAGGGCTGCACGTGCCCCCTGCGAGGCGAAGCCTCATCCCTCTGCCACCGAGGTCCCCGGCGGGGCAGGCTGTCGGCGAGGGGTGGCTCCGGTGACAGCGGTGACCTCGGCGCTGGGTGGCCCGTGGCAGGGCGCAGGAGCGAGCTGGGGTCGCTGGAGAGGATGCTCGGGGTGAGTGGTGAGGGCGGAGGAGTGGTCCTGATGGGTGCATCCCTGCACAGCATGTCCTGTGTCCCATGTCCCCTGTCCCCATGTCCCATGTTCCAAGTCCCCAGCAGCTGCATTCCCTCCTGCCATGGATGCAAGAGGTCCCTGGAGCAGGGGAGGGGGCAGCGGGGTGGAGAAAGCCCCCCGGGTATGACTGAGTCGTGGGGGGACAGGCTTGGGGTCCCGGCTTGCTGGGCAGGGGTAGCTTGGGAGCATATCTGGCAGGGAAAAATGTGATGAAAGGGATAAGTGGGACCCGAACGGACACGACAGCCTTAGCGCTGCCACGCCGGCCAGACAGCCCCAGCAGCTGATAACTCATTTCTAGACGAAGGCAGCACGGGAGATGTAATCTGCCCCAGCCTCGATAAAGCCCTGTCTGTGGGAAACGGGTGACAGGGGAGGACAGGAGCAAAGCCGCGGGGGCATGGGGAGCGCAGACCCCATGGGCAGAAAGGGTTTGGGTGGCACAGAGCAAACCTCCAGTGCTGACCCCTGGCGCTCCGTGGCTCATCCTGCCCGGCCCCAAGCAGCGACAGAAAATTGCCTGTTTACTGTAGGCAGCAAGCCCCAAACCGAAGGATTTCACCATGGAAACGCAGGGCAAGGAGTGGGCGTTAGGGGCTGTGGGGACGTCGGGTGCCCTGCGCCGTGCCCTGCGCCCCGGGATCGAGCGGCCCCACGGGCAGGACGAGTGGAGCCACCACACAGCTCGGGTGGTTCATTTGGATCCGACGTTTGCTGTGGGTAATTGCAGCATGAATATTAATGGGCAGGTGCTGCAGGATGCTGCGGGGCCGCGGCAGCTGGCAGGAGCGTGGGAGAGGAGGGGAAAGGTGGCACCCCGGGCTTCCCGGTGCGCTCTGTTTGCTCAGCAAACGCCTTGAGCCCCGAGTGCCGCCGCTCCGGCTGGGTGCGCTGAGCGGTGTTTGCACGGCAGGCGCACTTCCTCGGTGCTGTCCCAGCAGCGCTGCACGCCCACGGAGCAGCTGCGGAGCGGGCACGCATCCGGCACTCCAAGGAGCCCCAGGAATGTGGCCTGACCGCATCCTGAAGCCGCCAAATTCTCAGCGCGCCGCACCTCGGAGATGCCAGGTCCTGGCTGATGGGGGAAGCCCTGAGATCCCACGGGCTGTCCCCAAGGGGGGACGGTGGAAATGCAGAGCTTTGCCCACCGGGACCAGAGCAGGGAGCAGCAGGAAGGGGCACCAGCACCCCGAGGATCTGAGCACAGCGCCAGGGCGCTGACACCGAGATCCTCGGCAGCAGGCAGGAGGCGCGGCGGGGCGGAGAGGAAACGCACGGTTACCCCTGGCTCTCCTGGGAGTTGTCCTTGAATAAATGCAGCGTTACAGACTTTGCCAACTCATCATTCAATTAGGAGGTTTAGTTGATAACCGGGAAAAAAAGAGGAGCCGGAGGTGGCGCTTCCTTCTGCCTCCTCTCCCCTCCCAGTGCCGCTCTGGCCCTGCGTTTTTGCTTCCCCTGCAGCGGGTCCGAGCCCCCAGTTTTTCCATTCCAATTCCAATTCCAATTTCCATTCCAATTCCATTCCCATTCCCCCAGTCCTTCCATCCCAATTCCAGCAGGATCCCAGTGCTTTTGGGGGAGGAGCAGGAGCCCCGTGTCCTGCCTCTGCCCCCTGCCCATCCCGCGCCCACCTCCTCTGGTGCCCAAATCCTCCCGGCAGCCCCACGCCACGACTTCAGCTGAAGCCTCCACGTGCTCCTACGATGCACACCGGGCTGGCTTCCCCTCCGAAATTAGCCCCATCCCAACGACAACGAAATAAATGCACCAGACCCTGGAGGAGGAAACGCACGGTGCAAATACAAAATGTTCCTGTTAGCCAGAGCCAGCCAGTATCTGGAACATCAGGAATGGGAAGGGGAAGGACACGGCTAAAAGTCTCTCATGCCTCTGAGGCTTGTTAAAACGAGAGCTGCTTCTGACACCCATTTGCTTAAAAGCAGCATCTCGCTGAGCTGAGCCCAGGGTTTTTAACTTGCAAAGTCGCAGCTTTTCCTGGGAGGGGGCCGCGGGGGCCAGGGCCGGTGCCACCTCCTGGCAGCAGCCGTGGCTCGGCCGGGAGCAGGGACATGAGTAATGGGGCTGGGACAGGCACTGGTGGCAAAAACCAGCAGGGAAGGGGCTGGCGTGTGCACACAGGTGTGTTTGTGTGCGTGTGCACTTGTGCACGTGTGCGTGCAATCTCCATCCCCCCAGAGCCCTGCTGCAAGCACCTCATCCAGCCCTCTTCGTGCCACCATCACCAAGCTCCTCCGGGCTTGCTGCCACCCTCACCGGGTGGGCACGGGGCACCAAGCCCCCCACCAAGCCCTACCATCCATCCTGCAGGATGAGGCCGCCCAGCAGACCCGGAGCAAGGGGTGCTGAGCCCCTGCCGTGAGCACCGCAGCCGCAATGCCCGGAGGGCGAGAGCAGATCTTGTCCTTAATACGTGGTGCGGCGGCTGCCGTCTGCGCGAGCCTGCGGTGCGACGAGCAGACATCTCCCTGCATCGCTGTCTGCTGGGGGCAGGCTCCGGGGGGTGACGGGGGCAGCGGCGGGGTGCTGGGGGCAGTTGGCCCCAGCCCCATGGCCGGCCCTGCTGGGGGGACACCAGGCCTGCAGCAGACGTGAAGGTCAGGGGGCAGCTTGGCCACGGCGAGGAGGTGTTGTGAACCCCCATGGACGTGCCCAAAGCCCCCACAGAGCCCCTGGCACCAGCTCTTCGGCCACAAACCCCACTCAGCACCAAGCAGCCAACCGCTGCTCTCATTAAGATAAGCACTGGAGCTGGTCCGGCGGTTAAAGATGGGTCTCATGAAGCGATGGGTCACGTTAAATAAATTAGCGGCTTCGCCCCATGGTGTGCTGCTGGCTCCCTGCTCCCAGCCCGGGTGCCACTGACCAGGGGGTGCGGGGCAGGATCCAACCCATCCGAGGCAGGACCACGTCTCCTGCCCCAGCCGAGCACCAGAAGACCTCCAAGTGTGGGAGGGATCGGAGGGAGGTGCCCCCTGCCCACGCTGCGTGGCCAGCACCCGCCGCCGCTCCCCGCGCGCTGAGCTCCAGCTCCAGCACCCCGCTCCCCAGCTCTGATGCACAGCAACGCATGAGCAAGGCTGACTTTGCACTTATTTCGGAGCTGCAGGCTCGCCAGCCCACGGACCTGCTGTCACAGCACCGTGCCAGCTCGGCGGGGAAGGGTCCCCAGCAGCGCCGCGCGCCCCACGGGGCTGCCAGGACCCCACCTCCGCGCAGCCCCTCCGTGCTCGCCCCAGCCTCCCACGCCATCCACGGGGGCAGAGGCCCCCCTTCTCCTCCCCACAGCCCCACGTTTGGAGGGGCTGGCTCAGCCCCCGAGCTGTGGGGCAGGTGGGGAGCCCCCCGTTTGTCTGGGTGCAGCAAGCAGGGCTCAGCCCCAGCGCCCCCACCCCCCAGCACCTGCAGGAGCGAGCGCTTGGGGTGGCTGCGGCTGTCTCTGCGCCACAGCCTCAATTCGGCCAGAGGAAACCAGCACCCAAAGGGGCCTCGTGTTTATTTCGGGGGATGCTCGACCTGCAGCAGCCAGCTGGTAAAAAAAAAATCCCTGCGATTCAAACGTCGCAGTGCTCTGCTATGGGAACTCAAGCCTCCGACAAAGCAGAGCGCTGGAGGTAACCGGGGGAAATAAAAGAGCAAGAATTGAATTACGAAAGGTCATGCTGCTCCTCCACGGCAAGCCCTCCCCACCCAAACAGGGCACCTCCAGCCCTGGGAGCCAGGCCCTGCCTCTGCCTGCCTTCACTGCCTTCCCTCCCCTCTCCAGACACCGCGGGGACGTGGCCCAGCGAGGCGCTCGCCCTCCTCACCGGGCTTAAACAGCCCCTGAAATTTCGGGGGCTTCCTCCACCAGTGTTTTGCTGGCTCTGCGTCAGTCCCGAGCAGCACACGGCCCTGATGTCCCTCCCGATCAGAAACCCGAGGTGCCCCCAAAGGACGGCTCAAGCCCTGGGGTGCCCGAGCTCCGCGGGAGCACCAAGCACCTCCATCGCCTGGCCGGACCCAGCCCGGCCAGAGCGCACCCAGTTCGTGGGCAGAGATTTTGTGCCCGGGGCTGCTGATAACAAAACCACCAGGGCACGTGTCGTCACTCGGCTCGAGCCAGATTAAAGATCTCACTGGTGCCAACACCTCTGCCCATCGCCTTGCTCGGCGGAGATTTCTTTTTTAAAGGCTGCCCAAATTCTGCCTCCTTGTTGCACGTGGGAAGGACGCTGCCTCAGCCACGCTGTGCTATCAGCACTTATCCTGCGCCAAACGGGACAACAGCGGGCTGAGCGAGTGCCGAGCTCCAGCACATCGCCGTGCAGAGAGGAGAGCTCAGACCCCGGCTCATTTTATTAATTCTGGGGGAAAGCAGGAACCCGTGGCATCCCCGCGTGCTCCCCACGCACAGCACCCACCCCGTGGTCCCTCCTGCTTGGGGCTCCTGCTTTGGATCAGCAAAACCCAGCTCCTGGAGCCATCTCCAAACACCCGCTGGCTCCACCAGCGTGACATCCTCACCAGGCTGATAAATCCGAGCGCTCGCCAGGGCTTCGTGCTCTCAGAGCCAGCCTCGGGCTCGCCCAGCTGGGCGGCATCCAGGCCGGGGAGGGCTCAGGTCCCAGGGAGAAGCTCCCTGAGAGGCTGTGGGACACAGCACCTAGTCCCCATCTGTGCAACGGGGTGAGCTGTGGGGAGCCCTGCCTGCGAGGAGGGGTTTGCACGGAGGATTTCCATGCGGAGAAATGGGCACGGGTTGTGTCCCGCTGGCCCTGGGTCTGCAGGAGGCGGAGGAGCAGCAGCATCGCCACCCTGCTCGGGGTGCAGCAACCCCAAAACTGCACTTCCCTGCCCCATCTCTGAATTTTGCTGTCCGTAACACCGGGACAGCGAGGCGCTTGGGGAGCTGCTCACACGTACGGGATGAGTTGTCACCACCTCGGAGCAGCAGCTTCCCTCCTGCTGCATGGCCATGGGCACGCTGGGCCAGGGCGAGAGGGAGCATGGGCGACTTTGCCCTGCGACAGCTCAAGGGAAGAGGGGGGAAAAAGCCCTGAAAGAGGCTTAGCCTTTCAAATGTTCATTATAAATAGCTCCTCACTGTCTTCTGAGTCACCCAGCTGAAACGTGCAAGCTAATAACTAACTGGGAAGGGGCTGGCTGGCTCAGGGAAGCGATCAGAAGCCAGGGGAGGCTTTCTGGCTCAGGCATCGCTTCCAGGCTGCTGCTTCCAGGCTGTTGTTTGCTTTTTTCCTTCTCAGGTGCCTTTGCCCTCCTCTGCTTCTGGCATAAGTAGGGGTTTGGTGGCCCCAAAGTGCTCTGCAAAGCCACCCTCAGCCCCCTGAAACACCAGTGCCAGGCCGATGGGACCCGCTCCCAAACCGAAGAACCAAACAGCAGGTAGTAACAGTTCCTGCAGGAGATGAATCCATCCGAAACCACCTCCTTTTTCTACTCCATTTGTTCGGGAAAACACAAATTGCCAAGCGCTTGGAAGGCCTGAGCCCACCCAAAAGCGCTGCCTGCAAAGGGAAGGTTTGCAGCCTTCCCACCCGGTGGTTTTCCCAAACTGGCCCCGGAGGCAGGGCCCTTGGGGGCTGCAGGAGCTGGGTGGCAGGGAGAAACCCCCCCAGGAGTCCCCAGGAGCACTCAGGATCTACAGCAGGCTGCAGACCAGTCCTTGAGGACTCTCACACGGGTGACAGGGCTCCGGGGAGACCTCGCCACGGCCCAAGGGTGCCGCAGCGCCGTGCACCGCTCACCGAGAGCGCCTGCCAGCTGGGAAGCCGTGAAGCATCGCCACCGACCCGGGGTCCAGCCCCCCCAAGCAGGATTTACCCCCACCGCTGCGGCTGCGGGGGGAGCCGCACGCCTGCGCCCTCCCCGGCCTCCCCCTGCCCGCAGCCCTCCCGCTGCTGCCTGCTGACTGAGCGGCCGCGCAGACAAAGCATCCCCGGGCTCGCCCACCCCCTCGCCCCCCCGCCCCGGAGACCAGCCCGACCATTAAGTAGGGCAGCTCAGCCCTGGCAGGGGAGGGATGGACGGGCAGAAAGTCCCAGGCAGCCCCGTGCTGCCCGGCCTGCGCCGCTGGCTGCGGCCCAGCGCAGCTCTCGGCGAGCCACGTGGGAGCGGGGAAGGAGACAAAAGCGAAATCGAGTACCAGGCTGGGGAGGAGAGCGCGGAGGGCTGGGCGAAGGCAGGAGGGGTTCCCAGAAAGGGCCGCTGCGTGCAGCGCTGCCCCGGGGAGATCCAGCATCCCCCAGCCAGGAGCTGCAAGAGCTGGATTCCTGCCCCGGATCGATGCTCGTCCTCTGCCCCTGGAGCCGGCGGCGCAGCTCAGCCAGCTGTTATCTCCTCCGGGCCCACATCTTGCTGGGGGACGCGTGGGGCACAAGGGGCTGATGCCAGCCTGCGAGGCAGAGCAGGGTCTGGTCTGATTGCCTGCGTCTGCGCCAGCAGCTGGCCGGCAGCCGGCGAGCACCGGAGGTGAATTCCCAGCACTTGAGCACCGCTGGCGGCTCCGAGGATGCTCGGGGGGAGGCTGGATGGAGGCTTGATGCTGAGGATGCTCAGGGGGAGGTGAAGAGGAGGCTCCCGGCCACGCCGGGAGCCCCATCCTGCTGCAGGTCCATGCATCCCATGCCAAAAGGGGACCTCCCCGGGCACCCCCCCTGCTCCAGCACTCCTTCTCTCCTCTCCTTCCACACGCACAGAGCCTCCCCTTGCTTCTGCTCCGCAAAGGCCTGCAGCAGACGGGGGGGCTGCAATGGGGGAAAGCCCCCCCCCGGCCAGGCTGCCCGGAGCCTGAGGCACTGGTATTGTGTTTTCACGGCTTCTTTCCCCCTCCTGGATCTGCGTGGATCCAGCATAACCCAGATACCTTGCTGCCAGCAAGGCATGGCCGAAGCCTGCTCCCCTGCCCTGTGGACGAGCAGCACAGTCGGATGCAAAGCCTGCATCACACTAAAATCCTCCCTGAACTGCAACGTGCGTGGGTAGCACCAAGTCTGGTGTCCCCAGGCAGAGCTCAGCAGGGCACAGTGCAGCCAGGAGGACTCTCGGGTGGATCCCAACCTCTCCCGGTCACCCTCCTGCCCCTCCGGGGCTGTGTGCTGAAGCGTCGGGGTGATGCCGACATGCCTCCTGCCCCAGCTCCGCTGCCAGGCACCCCCACGGGCCGGGGCCCATCCGCTCCTGGATCCACCTCATTCCCCTTGTGGGGCCAGATCCAGCCTTGCACAGCGCTTCAAACCTGCAAGACAGGGGCTGGGAATAGTCACAGGCTGCCAAGGCACAGGTTTGGGGCCGTCCCCGGTGTGTTCGTCACCCTGCCCTCGCTCTGTGCAGGTGCTTGGAGAGCCCCAAAAGGCAGCTCGGCCCCTTTCCACGGGGCAGCATAATGTCACCAGAGCAAGCCACATCTCTGAGGCCCTTCTGGCCACGCTCTGGGAGCAAAGCGAGGCGTAACAGCCCCTCCTGCTGCTCCTCTGGGCACCCCCAGGATGGAGCCGCTCCCAGCTCCGTGCATCAGAGATGTGGGGGGGCAGGCGCATCGCGCATCACTTGCACGAGCATCGATGGAGGCAGGCGGTCAGGATGTGACATTTACCCGGAGTAAACACTAAGGCACGAAGATGCGCAGGAAACACCTTTGTCCCCTCGCAGGTCCCCAGGACCTTTGCTCCAGTGATTCCCAAGGGCTTCCCAAGACCCACAACCACCACAGCCCCCGCCAAGCCCGGACCTTCCCTGCACCAACCCTCGGTGCCTTATCTCCTCCACCAGCACGTTTTCAGCCCGCAGAGCTTGGCAGTTTCTCCTCCAGCCCCAGCTGCTGCCAGATCCTGCCCTTGGCCTCACTCGGACACTCCAGCACCGTGTCCAGCTGGCCCTGCTCTCCGTCCCGGCACACGCAGCCGGGGCTGCCCTCCTCGTGCGTGCCTGCTCGCCTCCTGCTCACACTGCGTGCAGCGGGGACACGAGGAGCAGGGCACTGCTGACAAGGCCACTTTGCATTCTCCTCTCGGATTTAATCCCAGCTCTGGTTCCCAGCTCATCCCTCCCGGAGCAGGGCTATCCGCAATGCTTCCCGCGGGCCCCCCCCACGCTGCGCCCTGCTTTAACATGCAAATGGGATCCTGGTGGAAGAGGGGAGAGGGAGGTTTGCAACCGCGCAGAGGGTTCAGATCCTGCTCTCCACGGCTGGCCGTGCTTGCGAGGCGTGCCGACAGCACCCGCTCCGGGCACCCTCGCATCCAGCACGCGCCGCTAACCGGGTCAGGAGCTGCCCGCCCAGGAGCACGCTTCCCGCCGGGGGAAAGAAAGGAGGAAATGGGTTAAAACGTGACCTGGATAACACAAAATGGCACTTGACTGGCTGCCACCTGCAAAATAAATCGGAACTTATTGACGGGGCTGCACCACGCACGTGGGGACGAGAGAATCACAGAATTGTAGGGGTTGGAAGGGACCTCAAGAGATCATCGGGTCCATCCTCCCTGCCAAAGCAGGTCCCCTAGAGCAGGTTGCCGGAGAACAGCACTTGGGAAGCTTTTCCACCTCTGCACAGCCCCCGGGGTGTGCAGGAACATGGTCAGACATCTTCTAGGCAGAAGGTGAGGCTACACCCTGGGTAAAGGGGGAAGTTTCTCGGTTCACCCCGGCGGCTCCGCGGGCCCGGCCAGTCCAGCTGCACGAAGTTTCGGCAGCATCCACCTGCCTTAAAGGTCATTAAGCAGCAGCTGCAAGTCACAAGAGGCGCTCCAGCCAGAGGAAACATGGGGATAGCATGGCATTTCGAGACCTTTGTGTGTTTTGCTTAAAGGAAAGGACACGGGCACATGTCCTGATGGCAGCATAAAAGTGTCTCTGCAGGGAACAAAGCACTCGGCGCCAGAAAGCAAGCCAGGAGGGTCGGGGGAAGGAGGCTGCCAGGGCAGGAGACGGGGCCAGCACCCACGGCAGCTCTTTGTGCCCTGGCGTAAGGCAAGGTGTGTCTAAGCCCCACCATGCGTGGGGCTGTAGGTAGAGGAGATGCTGTAGGGTATTTTCTACAGAGAGAGGCAAACTTATCTGAAGGTCACCTCCGTGAAGGTGTGAAATCTGCGCGGTGCAGGGAGGGAAGGGCTCTGTGCTGGAGCAGGAGCAGCCTTCCCCTGCGCCCCAGTGCTCTGGCATTAGGGGATCTGTGAACACACCCAAGGGGAGCTCAGGGTGCTCCCAGGCTCATCCCCACGCAGCTCGGAGGCTGCTCCCAGGCTGCGCTGCCAAGCCAGGCAGCTCGGCCGCTGTCTGAGCACGTGGAGCTGGCACTGCCAGACAAAGGAATGCAAGCACCGAGCCGCCTTCCTCCTCTCCCCCTCTGCCTGCATCCCTTCCCCGCCGGCTCAGCCCACCCCTCTGGCAGGGTGGGATCCGAAGGGCTGTGCAGCAGCTGCCCCAGGGGTAAAGGACGGGGAGCACCCAAGATATCCAGGCACTCGGAGGCAGAGCACCCACGTACTGCAAACCGCCTGTGCACAGCCTGCTAGCCAGCAGCTGTGGAGCCTCGTGAGCGCTGCACACACGCACGCAGCGCCGGGGGTCTCCACCATCCCCCAGCAGAGCCCCGGGTGCTGGGAATTCAGGCACCGCATGCTTCCCGTTAGCCAGCTCAGCCCCGCTTCCCACGTGGGCTCTCCAGAGCATCACCCTTCACCGCTTCCAGGGAGCACTGTCATCCCTGAGCAAGGTCACTCCACGCTCGTGCGCAGAGCCCCTGGTGCCTGTGCCGGTGGAGCAGGAGCCCCGCTGAGCCTCGGAGCCCCTTCCCCACCCCGCTGCACGCAGGCAGGTGCAGCGACACCCGGACCCCCGGACCTGTTGCGTGGGTGGGTGTGCGGGGGTGGCTGCCCTGCCCTGCGTGAAGCTGTGGGAACCACTATTCAGAGGCCTGACCCACACTTCACCAAGGCACCCGGTGCCTGGCCATGCCCCCCCTAGGGCCACCGCAGGGCCCACAGCCTTCCACCCCACATGAAAACATGGTGGGATGAGTATGGCTCGCAAAACGCAGGGATGCTGAGCACGGCGGCCCTCCAGCACGCAGCCCTTCAGTCCCCACCAGCCCTGGGCGATCACCAGCGGGGCAACAGGGGGGTCAGGGCCCCACCGTGCCCCCTTCCCTCCAGCTGTCATGCAGCGGGAACTTTTTTCCTGCCTCCCCTCTCCACACGCATGCCCCGCTCCCTCGCCCCGCAGCCCCCCGGAGGACCCCTCCCGGAGCATCCCCCCCCCTCCGGGAGCATCCCCCCCCCCCCCTCCCGGCGCGGTACCCCCATCCCCGGTGGCAACGGGAGGGGACTCACAGGTCAGACGCGGCCGCCTGGTACGGCTGGCTCCGGCAGAGGATGGAGTGTCCGCAGCCCTGCCCCATGGCTCCGCATGCTTCGGCAGCCCTGCCAGGCGGGCGGCGGGGGCTCGGCGGGGGCTGCCGGCGGCTGCGAGCAGCGAGAAGCCTCCGCTGCGCCCTGCTCGGCGCTGGCTGGGAGCGGAGCCGCTCGGCGAGGCTGCCTCCAGCCCGCTGCTGTCACCGAGCCCGATGCAGCGCGCCGAGGCGTGCGGGGGGGGAAAGGGGGGGGGCGAGAAAAAGGGAGGGGGGGGGAGAAAGGGGAGGGGGGGGGCGCTGATTGACGGCTCCGCTGCGGCTCCGCGGGGCTGGGCGGGGGCCGAGGCGCTCCGGCGGAGGGCCCGATGGGCTCCGCACCTGCCCCCCGCGCCCGGCCGCCGCACGCCGCGCCCGGCCGCGCCCGCAGCGCCGCGCCGCTCCCTGCGGCCGCCGCCTTTGTCTGGTGGGGAGCGCGGAGACCCTGCCCGCTCCCCCGCCGCGCCGCCATCCCCCGATTCCCCTGGGGGAATGGGGCAGCTCTGGGCAGCGCCAGAGCCATCGGCAAGGTCCTGGCCTGGGGGTGCTGGCCGCAGAGAGCAGCTCTGGGCAGCGTCGGTCCTGCGGGCAGGTTTGTGACCCGGGGATGTTGGGCAGCGTCAAGAGACATCGCCGGTCCCACAGGCAGGTTCCTGCTCCAGCAGCACCAGGGCAAAGCGCTGGTCCTGCAGGCGCGTCCCTGTCCAGACCATCCGGGCTGCAGGATGCTGAGTGCTGCGTTGGCCGGGCTCCGCGGTGCTCAGACGGGGAAATTGGACCTGGAGCCAGGAGAGGATGGAGCCTGGAGCCCTCGGCCACCCCAGCTGGGTGGGTCCCCAGCCTGGACCTGCCCTGGGCCTTGGCCCACTCCCAGGCTGGGTTGCAGTAGCAGAGCCAGAGCTTCCCAGGTGCCTGCAGCACTGCTCCGTGCCCGTGCCATCACCTCCTGAATTAGCACAGCTCCCCTCCGGGAGCCTTGCTGAGCACACAGCCCCAAGCACCACCAGAACCTGTCTTGGCTGGGCTGGAGGTGCTGCCGTGTTGTCCCTCGGTGCATCAAGCAGGGCTGTCCCCCACAGCCACACCGGGGTCTCCTGCCCTGGTCCTTGCTGTGCTGGGGGGCTGTCAGGGTGTGTGGTCACCCAGGGTGGGGGGTGCCAGAGGTGGGAAGGGCACAGGTCGCTGCAGCGTTCTCCAGTCAGGGCTGATCTGCAGCAGCACCCGGTGCTGTGCTCCGAGGAGGGACCCCAGGGAAGGGCATCCTATACTGAATCGGGGTCAGAGCAGGCTCTGCCTGCTGCAAAACCCCACAGCTCCTGGCTCCAGGGAGGGCATGAGGGAGCAAGTGCAGCCTGGACTTTAACATTTATTTAAACATTTCGGCTCCTTCCAATGCAAGCACTAGAGACAGCAGGTGAAGCCAACAGGAGCCAGGTCCCTGTCAAAGAGCAGGAGGAGAGTATCAGGCGAGGAGCAGAGCTTCTTGCCTCAGGATGTGATGGATGCTAAAAGTTCACATGGCTTAAGGGCAGCATTTTGGAGCACACGATGGTACAGCAACCATCAGTACCTCGGGTGACCAGTACTTGGCTGCCCAGAGAGGGACTGGGGGCTCCTCCGCGGGGTCTCCAGCAGCCATCGGGACGTGGGGCTGGGTGAGTGGCTCCGCGGGGCCCTGCTGGGGCAGGAGTTGGAACAGAGAGACCCAGAGGTCCCTGCCAACATCAGCCATTCTGTGATCCCATGATTCTATGATCCCTGAGCACCAAATGGTTGGGCAGGAGAGTGCTCGGGAAAGTTTCAGATATCCTTGCCCTGCTCTTACACCTCCCTCCCTATGGCATCTGCTCTTGGCCACCAGCAAAGAGAAGCAATGGGCTTCATGTGTGGCCCAGAACAACCAGCTTCGCGCCACCCAGGCGAACCCAGGAGCATCCCCCAGCTCCGCAGGCTCAGCAGCATCCCTGCGGGTATGGGCACATCCTCCCCGTCCTGAGTGCCGTGCACATCGGTGCTGCCCCACAGCCCCAAGCCTAGGGGCTCTGCTTCTTGTCATGGGATTTTTTCTCAAAAAAGGACCTGCTCCTGCTGCTCATCACTAGCCCTGTGGATCTCTGTTCCTCCAGGGTCTCTTCCTGTGAGGAGTGGGGAGGAGTGTGCTGTAAAATAAAAGCTTCAGTGAAAATGCTGACAGTTCCAGGCTCCACCATGAACTGCTCAGCTGGGACTAGGAACAGCAATAGATATTAAGAGATTAGCACTCAAATCACTTCAGTTCCTGTCAAATTCACAAGGATTAATATCCCCGTGGTCTGGAGAAGCAAGCAGTGTACTGTATAAATTAGACAAGATTCACTGCCTGCATTGTCCGGAGGGGGAAACTGAGGTCCAGACCCATGATGACTTGCCCAAATTTTATCCCAGGAGTGGAGCCAGTGCTGATGTGCCATTATTTTAAGGACCATCCCTTCGCTTTAACCTCATCCTTATCTCCTTCCATTCCAAGCCACGGGTTCAACAACCAGCCCCAGGTTTTCATTCTCTGCCCGAGCTCACAGAGGTTTTTGGAGCACATCCCACGCTCCTTTAGGGGGGCCCTGCTGTGAGCCCCAGGGGCTGGGAACCATCGCCACTTTCCCATCTTCTCCCCGCACTGTGGCCGGTGCCTGCTCAAGGTGGGACAAAGCCACGGCGCAAGCAGCGGGGTGCACCCAGGGCCGTACCTGCCCGGCTGGATTCCCCAGCTGTGACTCAGTGCTGGGGCATCCTCTGGCTGCTGCCTGAGCCCTGGCAGTTCTGGCACCACGGCGTAAAGATCACACGCCTGACAGCACGCTGCTGCCCGCACATGTGCTGCGGATGCCCCAGATTCTTCGGGCAACAAATCTCCCTTCGGCGGGAGCGCGCGAGCTCCTGCCCCTCCTCGTGCTGCTGGCTATCATGGCCGTCCTCCGACCTGCTGATTTCATTTGTCACTCCCGCTCATTTTTTTTCCATGTTGTTGTTATTTGATTTCCTCCCACCAGCCTGGATCTTGGGGGAAAACGACTGCTCGATGGCTCTCATTTCGGCGCAGGCCAGTTCAGCAGGCTGTCACTGCATGCTTGCACTTAGCGCTGTTATTAATGCAGCCAGGCTACAGCGCCTTTCAATTTGTCTCCATTTCTGGGCTCTAGTGGAGGTGTGGATGAGGCAGGAGGAATGGCACTTCCTTGCTTTTTGCTGTTACTTCTTGGGAACTTTCTAGAGTCAGGCTGCCCTGGAAGATGCGGCGTGCCGTGTCCGTGAGCCCTGCAGCAGTGGCAGGGATGAAGCAGCGCGGGTGCAGCGTGCGACCCCTGCACCAGCAGCCAGCAGCGTGGCGCCGAGCCTGCTGACCCCTGCATGTCAGAGCCGGCCTTCCCGCATCGCCTTGGCAAGAAGACATCCACGGGGAGTCCCCTCTTCCCCGGAACAGCCGGTTCCCATGGTTGTTTATCCCCCGCCTGTCTTATTCCCAAGTGGAATAAACGCCTGGCACCAGTCCCCCCGCCAGAAGCAGCTCACAAGATGAGAGCAGCTTTGGGTGGGGAAGACGTGGAGCCTCCTGACCCAGCCGTGTGGCAGGGACCTTGGCACCTGCCCGTGCCCACCGAGGTGTGCCCAGCCTGCTCCTCACCCTCTCAGCCCCTCCGTGCAGCCAGCGTAGTGCCGGCTGCCTCTCCTACCCAAATGTGATTCCCTGTGCTTAAAAGCCGCGTTTTTCTCTGCTACATGTAGGTCTGTACTATTTTCTCCTCTAGAGAAAACTTAGCCCGGTATCCAAGCAGCTTACGATAGTCCTTCTGCAAACGGCAGCGCGAGCTCCCAGGCTCACTCGCTAGGAGACGTATCTCCTCCTCTCAGCAGCCCCTGGAGTTTCAGAAACGCTGAGAAATTTAAATAGCCTGATGAAACACTTCCACTTCTTCTAAAATATTTTGATGCATTCCATTAGAAATGTTCTTTTTTTTTTTTTCCCAGTCACTTCCAGCTAATTCCCTGCTCGCTCTCTCGTCTGGAAGCACCCAGCAGTGTAGGGGAGGGCTGGACCTATGCTCCAGCCCCAAGGACTGGGGGGATCTGGGGGTTTATGAGCATGGGAGGGCTCCAGGCTCCCAGCCAAGGCCAGAGACATCGCGCAGACCTCAGGAGGATGTGAATGTCTGATGGATGCCACAAAAACAGGATGCTGAAGGCAGAGGATCCTGAATCACCAAGCTTTGTCTCCAAATGTCCAAGCCACGTTTTAAGGAGGTTTTTTTAGCAGGTTTCTCTACCAGACTCAAGCAAAGAGGTCTTGACCTCTGCTGCTGCTCTCCACCACCGTGAAGGAGACTCGCAGTGCTCGGATCTCTCTGGTATCACCTCTGCATCCTCTGGAGCTTCTCTCCCGCCGCACACATCCCCGCGTCCCTGCTCCTCTCAGACGGTGTTGATCCGGCGCCTGCCAGCCCGCACCTCCCAAAGCGGCTGCCTTTGGGCACAGGAGGGGCAGGCAGGGATTCCGACAATAAACTCCCTCGGCGTTTGCAAGCATTCCCAGGTTCCTGCCCTCCTGGCACAAACACGAGGCTCTGCATGCGTAAGAGCCGCCATGGGTGCGTTCACACTGCCTCTCCCCCCGCGCACATTTTGGAGGTGCCCGTGCAGGCACCGCCGCTCGCTCCCATCTGTGTGTGTCGTGGCTGCCTGCAGCCAGCCCAGCTCCTGCCTCCTCCCTCCGAGTCCTACACCAGCAGGGATTTTTGCACGGCCACATCCCACCAACCACAAGCTGTAGGGGGTTGCTGCAGGTCTGGGGCACCGAAGGATGCGGCACCCATCACCGTGGTGCGCTCGAGGACTGCGCACCCTCCTGGTGCGAATCGCTCCTTGCCTCATCGCTTCCTCTGGCATGGCAAAGGGTGAAAAAGCAAAGGTGCTGCCGAGAGGTGCTGAGCACCTTCAGGTCTCCAGCCCAGTCCTGCTGAGAGCAGGGGCAGTGATGGGGCCGGCCAGGCAGCTCAGGGCTTCATCCCATCCATCTCCAAGGATGGAGGCAACGCAGCCCCTTTGGGCCACTCGACGGTGGAAGAGCTTCTCCATATACCCAGTTTGAACGTCGCTGTCTCCAGCTGGTCCTGCTCATCCTCCTGCCACGCACTTGTGGAGAGCCTGGCTCCATCCTGCGTGCGGTCCAGGCTTTGCTGGACCCCTGACACTGCTGCTTGTGCAGGACGGACAAGCCCAGCTCCCCCAGCCTCTCCTCATAAGACTTGCTCTCTTGATGCTCTCCTGCTCTCTGGGAGAACCCACCTAAACTGCTCCTTGTGCTGCTTGCAGCCCCCAGCCCACTTTAGGGTCTCATCACCATTATCACAGCCCCTTCTGATCCCTCAAGGGCCCACGCAGATGTGCTTCGGGATGCCTTGGGAGCAGCAGTAGCAGCAAAGCAGCCGCCAACCTCGAGCACCCAGGGGTGCAAGAAGTCACCGGCTCTGAGATGAGTTCCTCCGAGTTCTCCTGTGGAAATTTGTGTCCTGCATCGAATATGGGGAACTTCCTTGTGCCGTAGGGATCCCAGCTGCTGTGCCAACCGCTCTCAGCTGTGAAATTTCTGCATTTACCTCCTTTGTCTGAATTACCTAAATCAGCACCTCGCTGTGCTTGTCTGCAGCCTGCAGCCTGGGGTTACAACAGCCTGGAGCTGCCTGGGTGTCTCCCCAGCTGGTTGCTCCCTGATCCTCTGGACACTCGGCCAGCTCTGAGACCTTTTCCCCCACCTCCACGCGTTTCCCTGAGCCCACCCAGGTGACACCGGGCTCACACGACTTCACACAAAAAAACTGCCCCCAAGAACTTGTGGGGGCTCCTCCGTGGGGTCTCCAGCAGCCACCGGGACGTGGGGCTGGGCAAGTGGCTCCACGAGGCCCTGCTGGGGCAGGGGCTGGACCAGATCTCCTCCGGGGGTCCCTTCCCAGCCCCACCATCCCCTGTGGTTCTGAAGAAGGTCCCAGATGTGGAGGATGGTCCTTTCCCCCTAGCACCATGCCCCAGCACTGCAGCAGCTGCTGGCTCCCTCCTGCGCCCTGTCCCAAGCTCCTGCCTCGCGCTGGGGGAGCTGGGCTGGAGGCAAAGGGTCCCTGGGGGGCACAGGGGCCCCTGCACAAACCGCTCCTGATCCTCCGCATGATTCCGTGCTAGATGTGGCAAAAACCCCTTTGGCCAAGTGGACGGCAGCCCGTGCTCCCGGCGCTGCCACGAGCCGTATATCTTCATTTGTTGTCAAGAAGCCCGAGCGCTGCTGGTGTTCCGAAGGCACCGCTACAGCTACATGCCCTCGTACCAATATTTGTGCCGTGCATATCAAACAAGCCTTGCTTTCAACTTCTGCAGAGCCTCCTTAGCTACGGTATTGAATTTTTTGAGTTCTGAATAGCTGCGCATTGTCCTCGAGTGCTCATTGTACAGGATACCAATTCCACCGCTAATGTAGATGTATTTGCTGATACAAAGCAATTTGCTCTGCAGATACCTTCCTCACAAAGGGCTCGGCACCGCCGCCGCGCTGCTCTTGGAGCCGCAGACCTGGAGAGAGCAATTTGCTCCTCGAAGCCTCCTTCTCCCCCCGGAGGAGCGCGGGTGCAGGGGATTGCCCCTGGGGTTTCCAGCCCCCTGGTTTCCCTTACGCCTGTCTCTTGAGCTCCTCTGGGTGTGCATACATCCCAAATGAAGCCTGCAGGGGAGCGGGGAGGAGGTGGGGGGCCCTTTTTTGACCTCTCCATGCTCTTGTGCTGGGGGTTGAATGCCTGCGGCGAGGGGCTAGGAGGTGACCCACAGGCGTGGGGCTGGTGTCTGGGGACCTCTCCTCCATGTATCTCCATTTGCTTCCACGGATTTTGGTGCTGTGCAGAATTGCATCCCCTGCCGAGCCCCCGTTGTGCTCAGATGGGCCTGGGGGGCACCAGGGTGTAAGGGCGGCAGGGGGAGGATGGTGCCTGGCAGCTCGCTCCAGCCCAGGCACCTCGGCTTCGGGCCATGCCCATCAACCCCTCTCTCAGCCCCAACCACCAGACACCCCGTGCTCGCTGCTGGATGCGGCCCCCACAGGGATGGGGACGTGGCCACAGCACGGTCAGGCTTGGGGGGTGTCCCGCTGCTCGGGGACGTCCCCATCGGAGCTCGCTTCCAGCAGGGAAAAATTGCACTTTCCCCTCAAAACGCATCGTGCCATCACCATCTGTATTCCCACCGAAAGGAGCACTGTTCTTGTCCTGCCGGCAGAAATTTCTGAAAGAAAGTCCCACTTCAGCAACCCTTTTCTTTTCCCTCATCCGATTTTTCCGCTGTTTTTCCCAGCGCACCCAGAAACCCAAGAAGTCTTTCAGGGAGGGAAGAAAACGATGAAATGAAGAAAAGCTTTCCCATTTTCGGTGACATTTATCACGGGAACAGAAAAAGAACAGAAAACAACACCCAGAGGAACCTGGCGTGTTGTTTTCATCACAAGGTCGGTACAAGCTGTTCTCAAAAAAAAATAAATAAATAAAGTGGAAAGAAATCCTCAATGATCGGGAAGATGATTTCCCGCGCCAGCAGGTGGGGGGAATCTGCCACGAGTGGGCAGGGAAAAGCCCCCCTGGTCCTCACCCAGTGCTTCCAGCCCCAGCTGGGGGGTCCCACTTTGGGGGGGGAGGGTTTGGGTGGCCCCGGGGGTCTGCCGGTGGTCTGCCATCCCCCCCTCCGGTGGGCAGGGTGTTGATGTGAGGCACGCAGCAGCCTGCAGCTCCTGCTAATGAAAAGATGCTCGCAGCAGATAGGGAGGGGAAATTAAAGCAGCGTGGTGGGGAAGGGCAAGCTGCGGGAACAGCACGCGGCTGGTGAGGGCAGGGTGTTGGGGGGGTCAGCAAACCCGGTGTGGGGCTCCGGTCAGCGCCCCCCTCCTGCCTCCCCAGCACCCACACCTATTTTTAATTTAATTTTAGCCCCTTTTCTGCTGCCACTCTGTCCTACAGGGGCCAAAATCAGAGCCGAGCATGTGGTGCTGGCTTGGCCACCCAGAGCAGATATTGCGTTTGGCACCGCCTGCCCTGATCCCATTTTTGGGGTCTGTGCAGGGGCTCCGTGGCCGTGGTGGTGGCCCCACACCTGGGACAACCCAGGGCTGCTTCCAGTGGTGGCTCAGCCTGGCTCGGCACAGCTCGCCAGCTCTAGAGCTTCAGCTGCAGCACAGTGCCCCAGACACCAGCACCGTGGCACAGCAGGGGCTGGAGAACCCCAAAAGCTGCCTTGGGTTTGGGGCTGGAGAAGGGCAGCCAAGGCTGGGTCCTCCTGGTTGTAGGAGGAAGGAAGCAGGCACATCCTGGGGGAAAAAATCTGGATTCTGGTGTATAAGGTGTCCCCACACAGGTGGGAATGGGGACGGGAATGGGGATACGATGGGGATGGGGGCAGGAAGGGAAAGGGGAAGGGGAAGGGGATAGGTGTGGGAATGGGGGAAATGGCTGGGAAAGGGGAATTTGATGGGAGAAGGTATGGCAAAGGGATGGGAATGGGAAGGGAATAGAACGGGGATGGAATGAGATGGATATAGGAATGGGGATGAGGATGGGATGAGATGGGGATGGGGTTGGAATGGGGATAAGGATGGGAATGGGATGAGATGGGGATGGGGTTGGGATGGGGATGGGGATAGAGGTGGGGATGGGAAAAGAAGGAGTTGGGGATGGATTTACAGCACTGCTGGCTCCAGCTGGGTCCCCGCATACCCCCGCCAACACAGCCTGGAGCTGGCAGGAGCAGCAGAAGGGTGGCTGGTCCCATCTCCTGGGGCCACATCCAGCGCTTGTCAGTGAGCCTGCCCTGAAGCCTCCCCCAGCTTCCCCTGCCTGGTCACATCTGTCAGCCGAGCTGCGCGGCGCAGACGGGGACCCGCGGGCTTCATCGCACCGAGACTTCACTGCCAGTGCTGGCAGTGGGGAACGAGCTGAGGGGTGGTGGCATCCATCCCCAGGGACGTTGTGGTGCCCAGCCCTGGGACACTCATGGGACAGTCCCGGCACAGCCACCCTGCACAGACCTGGTCCCCAGGGACACCTCTGCGGGGGGACACGGGCACCCCCGGTGCCACCGTGCCCTGCTGGCAGCACCCAGGGGCCTCGTGCTTGGCTCCTCGTGCTCAGCACCCTCCTCACCTCTCCACCGTCCGCACGCTGGGAGAAAACGGGGGCTAAAGAGCCCCACGCAGCCACGGGAAAGAAGCAAGACGGGGGAAAAAAAAAAAAAAAAATCAAAAGAAATCAGCAGCGTGCCCAGCCAGACGCGGGGACGTGGAAATTAGCAGCGTTACCAACCGCCTCCTCTGCGCGCGGGCTGCCTCCCCCAGAGGGGAGCAGACAGGGATTAGCTGTGCGGAAGGCAGTAATGGGTTGCACAAAATCAATGCCAGGCAGCGGCGGGGGCTTTTGTCAGGCGGTGACGAGGCGCCGCGCTACACGCAGCGCTGCAGATAATCGCCGTGTCGCCGAACAAGCCCGGGGAAGCGCATTGGTGACCCCCACGCTCCGCACCAGGGACAGGCACTGCGCCCCTGGGGTGAGGGGTCCCGCAGGCCAGGGGCTGCGCAGGTGTTTGGGATGGGTTTTCTGGGACCATGCAAGGACTGAGGCATAAAACCTGGTGTTTGGGGCATCCGCAGCTGCAAACAGCAGGGCTCAGCGCTTGGCTTCTGCGGGATCCAAGAGTGTTCCCTCCTGCCGCATTGCTCCCACGCCTGCCCCCAAAACAGCCAGGAATGGCCCCAAAGGATGGTGCACGGCTCTGAAACCAAGCTCAGGGCACTCCATCTGCATTTGCCAAACAGAAAGCAAACCAAAGCTTTTTTACTCCTTTATTTTTCTCTGTTTGGAAGAACCAGCAGGTGCTGCCATGGGAAGGAGCCGAACGGGAGACAGCAGCAGCCAGATGGGCTGCCTGGGAGGAAAGTCCTCGCTGGGGGGTGGTGGTGAGGGTGTCACCCTGCGGTGACAGTCCTGTTCCCTGCCGTGCTTGGGGGCTTCTTGTGGTCGGGATAAAACAGGGCTGAGATCTCCGGCAGTGGTGGGAGGACTCAGTGCCCACCGGGGCTGCCTGTGGGCACAGAAGGGACCTGGTGTCCCCAGGCATTCCTTGGAGGATCCTGCACGGATTGTGGATCAGCTTCGCTGCCCTCACTGAAAGCTGGTGCTCAGCTCTCCCTTCCCAGCAGGGCAGTGTCGAAGTGATCAGGGCTGTCTGGACACAGGGACAGGGACATCGGCGTCCCCTGGACCAAGAGGAACGTGGTCCCCACCACAACACCGGACCCTGCCTCTCCGCAGCGGTGCCAGCACATGGGGGCTCTGCACCCTGCCCGAGCCCCGCCATGCTCCCCGCTGCCTCCTGCGGCCATCCCAGCCTCCATCCCCTTGTTGCACCCTGTGGCAGCTCCCCGCACCCACCCGGCCACCCAGGGGCTGGCGACCCCAGCATCTTCCCAAACCCACCCAGGGGCTGGCGACCCCAGCATCTTCCCAAACCCACCCAGGGGCCAATCACCCCAGCACCCTGCACCCGCCGCCTCCTCCCCTGCACGATGCAAGGCTAAATCCACGCAAGTTTGCAAAGTGCTGCAGCAACAGGTGCTGCAGCACGGGGTCTGTCACCGGTGGGCCCGCTGGGGACACGCGGCACATGGGGCTGGCACGCCGCCGCCCCAGCAGCGGGCTGCGAGGGCTCGCAGGTAGCCATGGAAACCTCCCGGCGGGATGCTGCGCAGATAAATAGCCAATTTAACGTGATTCTCCTCAAAGAGCTGTTTTTTTTTCTTTTTTATGATTAAGTCCCACAGCTTTTTTAGGTTTTCCTCTTTTTCTTTCTTTCTTTCGCGTTGGATTCAAGGTCTGGGAGGCGCCGTGTGACGGTGACTTGCGACACCTCTTTGTGTCAAAAGCAACAAAGCAGGCTGAGTTTATCCCAGCGGTGACAAACATGGAAATGTGAGTTTGTTCCCAGCCTGCGTGTGCACGGGGCTGCTGCACACCTGGGCGCTTGTTTATCTGTGTGCCTGTGTGCACGTGCCCGAGTGTGTGCATGTGCCCGAGTGTGTGCACACATTTTGGATGCAGGGGCACGAGCACGCGTTCTGCCTGCGCATCCTGCACCCGACATCCACGTGGGAATTTGCAAATTGTGCACGTGTGTGCACACACGGGTGTGTATCCGTCTGTGTGCCCAGGTCAGGCTGTCTGTGGGGGTGTCCCCACCAAGCCCCCCATCAGCTCCCGGGTACGATTCCCCCCGAACTGCCCCGCAGCCGGGGGAGCAGCAGCCAAGCAGGAGCCCAGGCGCTTTCTTCTCCTGAGCTGGCGTCGAGAGGGAAGATGATTTATGCCCCGAGTTTCAGTCTGTCATTTGTACTTCTCTTCCAAACGATTCTCCCCTTTCCTCGTTTTGCTTTATGATTTACTTCTTCTCCTAGCCTCTGCCCTCGGGAGAGCGCTGGCACCGCTTTCTGCTACGGAGGGAGGGCTCGGCGTGGCGCTGGCCTGCAGCGAGGAGGGCTGCAGGTGCTCCAGGGGGGTGCCCTTAGCTGTCCCCGTCCCACACCACCCACCTTGGGCCACCAGCTCGCCCTTCTGCCACCGGCAGGCTGCCTGGGGCATCTCAATTAGGATTCAGCCTGCGTTGGCCAAGGGAGCTCTGGCCATCGGAGCAGCCAGGGCCCCGTGGTCAGCACCGGTGTGTGCCATGCCGCTGTGCCAGGACGTCACCCAAATTGCCAGCGCCAGCCCCAGCCCCGTGCGCGGACACATCGGGGACCTCTCCGTGCCGACAGCATCACTGCGAGGCGGCTGGGGCGGGAGGCGATGCCCGCGGGGAGATTGAAAGCTCTGTTATTTTTAAATAAATGTAAATTGCCGTCAGCTTAATGGAGAGAGACAAGGCGAGCTCCCCCTTGCAGACAGCGCGACAAAGGCAGGTGGGCGAAGAGGAGCCCGGTGCCCACGCGGCTGCCGCCCCCCTGGGCGCACCCAGGGCTGTGCCGAAACGAGGGCAGCGTGGAGCAGCAGCATCACCTCTTAGGGAGCCACAGGGGTGACAAGGGTTGGTGACCGTCCCCTGCGAGGGCACAGCACTGGCCTCGCTCTGTTCATGGCCTGGGACGGGACTTCAGCACAGAGTAGCCCTGGGATGGTTTTTGCAGGGGAGAAAATTTAATTCCCAGGTTTAATCGCTGCCTCTGCCACCTCCGCCACCGGCTCTCCTTGGGCTTGTCTCCTCGCCCAGCATCCTTCCTCACCCTGCACGTCCTCGTCCATCCTCCCCGGCTGCCTGGTGCAGAGCCCCTGACGCCCACCCCAGCACCTCGGTGAAGGGGGCTCAGCACCAAGCCCCCAGCACCGCCAGCACCCCATGTAACAGAGGTGAACCCAGAAGAGGCATTTCGCAGGGTCACCCCAACTCTGCAGCCCCTTCTCCCCAGCGCCACGCCCGCTCGGCACGCATTTAGTTTTTGCAATTTCCTTTATTTTCCCTATTACGCCAGGAGCAGCGTGTAGGCGGCTGATGGAGAGGGAGGAGGCGAGCGTGGGAAAGGGGTGGGGAGTGCACGGATTGAGGAAAGGTTGCAAACAGGGGGGGCTCTCCCTGCCCCATCTCTTTATGCCCCTCTCCCCTTCCCACTGCCGCCAGCTGGAAGCCCTGCTGCCCCTCTCCATGGGGTCAGGGGGGGTGAGGACCCCAGAAAATAGGGCTAGAGTTTGCATTTGCAGAAAGTTTCTTCCTCCCTATGGAGCAGCCCCAATGGGCAGCCCACGCCGAGCCCATTTTACTGATGGGTAAACCGAGGGTGGGCGTGGGGGGAAGCAGTCCTCCATCCTTCCCCCCCACCTCGGCTGCAGCAGCGTCTCGATGAGGCCGTGCTGCTCCAGGGGAGGAAGGCAGCTGCCCCACACTCTGTGCTGCTGGGGTGAAAAAACTGGTGATGGATAAAAGGCGGGAGAGAGAGAACGAAAAAAAATATATATATGAGAGAGCGCACAGCAAAGCCCATGACAGTTTAATGGGGCTGCTGATGAAATAATGACTGTTTTAAAGTCTGCTGGAGTGTGGCTGTGCCTCTATTAAATCTGGGAGCTGATAATCCGCGGAGTTCATTACCATGTTGGGGAGAAAAGCAGCCACTCGGCAGGACGTGGGGACGGGGTGAAGGTCCCCGTGTGGGTGCGCGCCATGGGCATGGCTGTGCTGGCACGGGGGCGCAGGGGGACGGCCCCCACGGGTGTCCTGGGGCAGCTGCAGCACCGCAGCGGGCACCTGGGCTCCCTGCACTGCCCTGATCCCTCTCAGTTCTCTGCCAGGGCCAGGAGTGTGAACATGGGGAGCCCCCCGAGGGGCAGATCAGGGGGCACAGAGGTGGCCGCCCTTGGTGCATTTGCATGACGCCTCCCCAGTCCCCAGGGGCCTTCAGGGCTGACCAGCTCGGAGGTGCTGCATGCTCGCTGCGTGCCAGGGAGGTGCCAGGCACTTTACATAATTTGGCAAGCGACAGCAGCACCGCGGGCGATGGATCCCCCCCCGCACACCCAGCCCGGCTGCAAGCGCAGAGCCGCTCACCCAGGCACCGCCATGGGGGTGGCAGCGTCCTCCCCCTGCGCCTGGGCACCAGCGCCCACGTGCAGGGCAGCCCCCTCCTCTCCCCTGCTCACACCTCGAGCCCTTGTGCCTCCGGCCCTCACACCTCCACTGCCCACACCTCCAGCCCTTGCACCTCCAGCCCTTGTACTTCCAGCCGTTGCACCTCCAAACCTCACACCTTCAGCCCTCGCACCTCCAGCCCTCGCACCTCCAGCCCTTGTACTTCCAGCCCTTGCACCTCCAGCCCTTGCACCTCCAGCCCTCACATCGCCAGCCCTCACATCTCCAGCCCTTGCACCTCCAGCCCTCACATCTCCAGCCCTCGCATCTCCAGCCCTCGCATCTCCAGCCCTCACACCTCCAGCCCTCACATCTCCAGCCGTTGCACCTCCAGCCGTTGCACCTCCAGCCCTCACACCTCCAGGCCTTGCACCTCCAGCCCTCACACCTCCAGCCCTTGCACCTCCAGCCGTTGCACCTCCAGCCCTCACACCTCCAGCCCTTGCACCTCCAGCCCTTGCACCTCCAGCCATTGCACCTCCAGCCATTGCACCTCCAGCCCTTGTAACTCCAGATCTCACACCTCCAACCCTCACACCTCCAGCCCTCACACCTCCAGATCTCACACCTCCAACCCTCACACCTCCAGCCCTCGCACCTCCAGCCCTTGTACTTCCAGCCCTTGCACCTCCAGCCGTTGCACCTCCAGCCCTTGCACCTCCAGCCCTCACATCACCAGCCCTTGCACCTCCAGCCCTTGCACCTCCAGCCCTCACATCGCCAGCCCTTGCACCTATAGACCTCACACCTCCAGACCTCACACCTCCAGCCCTTGCACCTCCAGCCGTTGCACCTCCAGCCCTTGCACATCCAGCCCTCACATGCGCAGCGCTCACCAACCCAGGCTGGTGGGAGGCACTCGGGGCTATTTCAGGGGGGACAGGGACGGGCTCACACAGGGTGCTGAGCCATCATGCAACCTGCAGGGAGGAGGGGGTGGCATTGCTGGGAAAAGCAAACGCTCGTGTTCAAACACACCCACAGCGGCTCTGTGCTTTCTGCCTGCTCACCGAGAGGCCGAACCTCGGTCCCCCAGCAGTGCAGGGCCAGCAGGCAGAGAGGCTCAGACCCTCTGATCAGCCCCTTTCCACCAGCAGCCCCCAATATCCTCGTGGGTGCACGGTGTCCCTCCAGCAGTGACTCTTGCTTGGCATTTACGGACTCCCCATGCTCAGTGCACAAAGTCACTGCTGCTCCTGGCACCGCCGTTACCTGCTCTGGTGTATGGCAGAGGGTGGCACAGTGGCACCCCAGGGACCCAGCCCGTGCCAGGGCCACTGGTGATAGCAGCACGAGCCTGGAGCGTGCCGAGGGCTCCGTGCACACCATGGAGCAGCGCCGGGTCACAGCCTGCGGCTGGGGAGGGCCCAGAAATCACCCTCACGTGCCGGCATGCCGGCGGTGTCGGGAATTTATTAAGTTGTTTGCAAATGACTCTGCGATTAATCACTTGTCTGTGCAAGGTATCACATGGCGCTCGCCTCCGCAGCTCTATATATAGAGGGGAGGTGTAGGTAGGAGCCATCCATCCCGCTCCTCGGAGACAGGCTCTTGGCTGGGCTTCCTCCTGCGGCGGGGCCAGCTCCAAGCCGGGGTCAGCAGAAGGGGCTGCAACACACCCAGGCCCCCCTGCACCCACCCCGGGTCCCCCGAGAGCTCCAGCTTCGCGGTCAGAGGGGCTGGGCGAGGGGCAGAGCTCCCCGCCCCGTGTCCTCCAGGCCCTCCCAGGTCAGGTCCCCACCAGGTCACCGGTGGAGCCCACGTGCAGGCAGGGAACCAGGAGGGAGATGAAGGGAAAACCAGATCCCACCCTCGTGGGTCCCACACCTGATGGGAACCATGGTATTGGCGTGGTTCAGCCCCAGCCCAAACCACGACCGTGGTGGCTCTCAGGCTCTGCTTGCAGCACCAGCCAGCCTCCAGCACAGACCCAAAGGCCAGAATCAGTCCTCAGAGTGAAAAGCCCAGCTCGGAGCTACCCGGAGGCTCTGCTCCCCTTTTTGGGTGCTGCATTGCTCGCCTCCCCACCAGCACAGAGCGCATGTGCAGACCTTAGGGGCACGGTGCACCAAGCCCACGGTGCAGGAACCAAATGTACAGGCAGGCAGCGAGCACACGAGCAGAGCACACTCATGGTAAGATGCAAATATGCACTTACAAACGTCCCATGTGTGTGCAGACGAGTGTGCATGCCAACTGAGTGCACGTGCATGCAGACACCAGGCGTGTGCAGCCACCAAGCACACTGCAGACGTGCAGCCTGAGTTCACACGCAGACCCCGAGTGCACATGCAAAGCCAGACCCACGTGCACGCGCAGACGTGTGAGCTTTGCAGATGCTGAGTGTGTCTCGCAGGCACCGAGCACGTGCTGCAGACCTCGAGCACATGTGGGTGCCAAAAAAATGCACGTGCAAACAGCGGGTGCTGTGCAGACACCGAGCACACAGGCGGGCTCCAAGTGCACGTGCTCATCCCGTGTGTGCAGCACCCGCAGCTCTGCTCCTGGCTGTGGGTGCACAGCTCTGCACGCTCCCTGAATCAGCTTGTGCCAGCCTGCATCCCACCGTGCTGCTCCTCTGGGACCTCAGGGACCTCAGGGACTCCTGGCCTGGCCTGCTCTGGGCTCCTGCGCTGGAGGCATCGCACCCATCTGCATCTCCTGGGTGCTGAGTTCCGACGTGGAGGTCCCCGCGTGGGGTCAGTGCAGGGAAATCCAAGCCCAGCTGTCGGAAACAGCCTCTGATGGAAGCCCAGCTGGTCTGGGGGCGAAGAGCTCCTGGCACAGGGCAGGAGGGGGAGCTGTCCTGGAGACAGCTGGCACAGGCAGGGGCCTGTTTGGTGCCATTTGGTGCCAACTTGGGGCCGCACAAGCCCCAAGAGCCACGTCCCCACTGGGAAACTCTGAAGGGAAGGGGTCCCCGAGGGGTGACCCAGGCTGGGAACATCCCCGGGTGGGACAAGCCCCGGACATGCCCAGCCCTCGGCTGGCTCCTGTGCCCCTTCCCACCCCCTGGTGTCCCTGTGCTCCGGGGCTCTCGGTGCCACAGAAGTGCCCTGTCCATGTCCCCGTCCCCATCCCCGCACATCCTCCTGGCCACAGCAAACCCTGGGAGCCGAGCTTTTCTCAGACTCATGTTTTGGGGCTGCTGCAAGAGTTAGGGAGGAAATAGCAGGGCTGGCTCCGAGGAGCCACTGATTCCCACATCTTCATGCAGCAGCCAGAGAGCCCAGGAGGGACCAGGGGGGCGTTTTCTGGTGGCGGTGACATGGGGTGCCCTTTGGCTTTGTCGTTTACCAAGGCTGTAGAAAAGTCCAAGCACAGATTCGGAAGGCATTTCAGCAAAACAAGAGCTACAAACCCCTAAAGTGCTGCAAGAATGGCAGCCACAGGCAGTTTTCCCTAAAAGCAGAGCGCACCCAGATCCAGCTCGCTGCCCTCCAGAGCTTGCCCCAGGGCGATTCCAGGAACAAGCCACCACCCCTGGGCACATCCCCAGGGCCACTCCATTCCTTGCTGGCACAGCAGGCGGGATGCTGACAGTGTCCCCCCAGCCCCTTCCCCAAGGGATTTTGCCTTCTCCCCTCGCCTGGTGGCTGGCTTTGTCCCCCCATGGACGTGCCGTGGGGAGGTGGGCGCGCTCTGGCTGCCGTGGGAGGTGCTGGGCAGACACCCGAGCACCAGCATCGCCCCATCCCCGTGTCTCTGGAGCAGGCACCGGCCCTCCCGGCCCCTTGCAGGGTGAGGGGTGCTCCCCACCACCCACTAAACAGATCCAGACACCTCTGCACTGCTTCCCCCGAAATATTTAATATCAACAAGATGTGGTGCCAGGACGGGGGCAGCTCCCGTCACCCCGCTGCCCCGCGCCCCCCAGTGAACAGAAGAGGCTGGAGCCGGGGGGGTCCGTCCAAATGCAGCCCTCCCCAAACCCACCCTGCTGCCCTGCCCGGCACGGGGGTGGGGGTGGGGGCCGCGGACCCCAGGGCTGTGCCACCGGCTCTCCAGGAGCGATGGGGAGCTGCGGGGCCGGGGCTCCGCGCATCGTTTTATAGGAGGGATTTAAAAACAGAGGGAGGAGAAGGAGGGGAAGGACGAGCCCCCCGCTGCGGGGTGCCCGGCCGGGCGCTGCCTCCCTGCCCGGGGCTCGGAACAGCAGCAGCAGCCGGGGTGGGGGCGGCCGGGCTGGCCCAGCCTGGTTCCCCCCAGGGTCCGTGGCCACTGCCCCGCTGCTGCCGTGTCCCCTCCCGGCTGCCCGCGGGTCACCGCCATGGTGTCGGCTCCCCGAGGGCTTCCCCACTCGCAGATGAACCTGGGGGACAAGCAGAGGGTCAGGGAAGCAGGGTGGGGGCACTGCTTGTGCTCCCTCCCCGTCACTTTGTGCAAGGCAGAGCACGCGTTCCTGCGTGCACCTCTGCGCACCCCGTCCCCAAACCCGTGTGCCGCGGTCACCCCGAGCCAGCGGCTGCCCCCCCACCAGCAGCAGACACCCACCTGCAGTGTCAGGCCTCCAGCTCAGACGTTTCGGAGGAGCTGGGGACAGGGAGAGAGCAGAAAGACCCCGGTTAATTCCCCACCGCCTGCATGTTCAGGCATCACCAGCAGCTGGGGATGTTCGGGGGAGAAAACCAGGGAGCAAGGGGCACCAGGGGGTCTCCCCTGCCTCTGCCCTGGGTGCTGGAGGAGCAGGAGAAGGGACACACTGGGTTTGTCCCTGCTCCATCGTGGGGAAACCAGGGCAGTCGTGCCTGCCAGCAGGGCAGTGTCACCCCACGAAGCCCCCGTCCCCTCCTTTGGTGGCAGGAGGCGATCCAAACCATTTCTGAACCTGCTGGCAGGACACAGCTGCGTGCTCTGGCACCAGCAGGTGCAGCCCACCATGCCGGGCACCCCGGGTGCTGGCCCCTCGCCCCGCACCACACCGACCCCTGCTTCATGGCCCCTGGGGTGCAGAGGCAGGGGCAGGGACCGCGGGTGGGCGCACACCACGAAGCGCAGACCGGAGCGAAGCCCACGGGGAGCATCCCCAGCAGAGCAGCCCCACTTCCCAGTTATAAACCCGAGCCAGGCTGAGGTGGGGGGCACCCCTGGCAGCCAAACCATGCCCTCGGGGCACCCTCGCTGGCACAGCAGAGGACGCCCAGTTGTCCACGGGGGCGCAGCCAGGCGCTCAGGTTTATAACAGCAACGAGGACCCGCGGGGTGCTGGGCAGCTCCGTGCTGCTCCCACGGGCCCCGTGGCTGAGCTTGGACACCCCAGGAGTGGGGGGGACCCCGGCACACAGCAGCCCCCGGGCAGGATGGCTGGTGTGGGATCTGGCAGCGAGAGAGCAGGAGGGGAGCTGCTTGGTGACCAAAGGGCGTTCCGGAGACGTGGCCCCGTTACCGGGAAAATCACCGGTCCCGCAGCAGCCCCTCGCCCTGCATCACACGGTTTGGGGCACCCCAGCTCCCAGGACAACCCCCCCCCCCCCCAACCCGGGGGCTGGACAGGGCACGGGGAAGGGACAGCCACCCCCAGTCATCCCAGTGTCTCCCAGTAGGGTGACGCTGTTCCATAAGGGCTCCCCCCCCCCCCCCCGTGTGATGCAGCGGGGCCGCGGCCCCGCGCCCCGGCCTCACTCACGGTCAGCGGGTCAGTAGCGAAAGCAGCCACACTGTTCCTCATCTCGCTCTCATTGCCGCGCAGCGGGATGAGGGAGATGTTACCCAACCTGGCGTCCTGCTGCGTCCGCGACGCCCGCACCTTGCAGGTCTCCGAGGGCCACAGGGCGCCGCCGTGCTGGGGACGGGGCACGGCACCGGGTGAGCGCCAGGGCTGCGGGAACCCAACGGGGCGGGGGGGTGGGGGTCCCTACGCCCACGGTGCCCCCCCGGGCTCGGCGTTACCTGCACGTGGAGGAAGGTGGCGAACCACTCCCGCAGGTCGGCCTGGGTGTCACAGCACAGGTACCTGCGGGGACAGCACCCACCCGTGTCAGGGATGTGCTCCTATGGGGTTGGGGGCACCCGGCACGGTTCGGGGTGAGGATAGGGACCAAGCGCTGCTGCAGAGCCCATTTTTAGCCAGGTGCTAGGAAGCTGTCTGGCCCCGGGCTGGGGGTGTCCGTGGGTGTCAGGGGCTTAGCAGCAATGCAGCGGGTGACAAATTACTGGCACAGGCATTAGCGAGCAGGTGACACCCAGAGTCTGCTGGGGAAACCCCCCACAGGGTGAGGAGTGAGGCGCAGGCAGCCCAGGGGTGCTCAGAGGGGCTGGAGCCACCCTGGGGGGCAGAGATGGACACAGGGGGCCGAGAGCTGCTGCTCCGCATGGGGCCCTATAGACCCTGGGGACTGAAGGAGCTAGGGACAGGCAGGGGCAGGACCCGACCCCATTGGCATGCAGCCTGCGCCAGGGCACGGCGCTGCTTGTGGAAATCCCCATCTGCAGCCCCCGCGGCCAGTGCAGGGTGTCCGTCTGTCCTAACACGGGGGTTTAGCATCCCCCTGCCCGCCCCTGTCCTCACCATTGCTGCTTCTCGTGCTTCTCGTTCTCGTAGAAGACCGTAAAGCCCCAGCTGGAAGGGGAGAAGTGAAAGCATGAGGAACAGCCTCCCGGAATTCCCTGCCGCAGCTCCAGGCACATCAGGTTTTAAAGTATCCCTACAGCCACCCCCATCCCTACAACCACCCCATCCCTACAACCATCCCACCCCTACAACCACCCCATCCCTACAGCCATCCCATCCCTACAACCACCCCCATCCCTACAACCACCCCATCCCTACAACCACCCCCATCCCTACAACCACCCCCATCCTACAACCATTCCCATGACTACACACACGTGTGCACACTCACATGCATGCACATGCATATAGTCACTTACACACACACGTATGTGCATAGATGCATGGCACACGTTTGCACACATGTGCACATACACATGCACAGGCACTTACACATATGCATACGCACATGCATACACGCACATGTGCACACACGCATGTACACATCTGCACATGTACTTAAATGCACACTCATGTGCATGCACTCACGTGTATGCACGCACATACTGACATGGATGCACACGCTCACAGGCACACTTGCATGCATGCACACACACATGCACAGACGCACACATACTCTGACATGGATGCACATGCGTATGTGGCATGGAGGCACACTTACATGCACACACACACTCACGCACACTTGCACACTCTGGCCTCCACCCGTCGCCTCCTCCCTGCCGTGCCACCAAGGGTAGGGAAGGACGGTGACAGCTCCCCGTCCCCATGCTGGCCCCAGGCTGCAGCCCGCGTCCTGCGAGGCTGCTCTGACATCTGGTGGCAAGAGGCAGGGCCACCAGGAGCCGCGTCCCCGCAGCCACAGTGCCCCTGTCCCCGTCCCCAGGGGGCTGTTCCTGGCAGCTGGGCGCCAGGCGGTGCTTGCTCACCATGTCGGGGGCCGGAGCTTCTTCTTGATGCCCAGGTAGACCCTCAGGTTCCTGACGGGCCACTCCTTCTCCGGCTTGTGGCTCTGAGGAGAGAGCGCTGCGTCGGGCTCCGGTCCTGGTCTGGGCTTGCCAAGGGTGAGGGCAAAGCCCGGGCTGGAGCAGAGGCCACAGCCCCAGCATATCCCAGGGCAGAGCCCCCAGGCAGAGGGGACACGGGAAGGCAGGTCCCCAGGCATGGGGCTGGCTGCCTTCGGAGCCGGGAGCACCATGGGGACGTTTCCCAGCAGATGGCAGCCTGCGATGAGGCACGGCCGCGTGCTGGCCCTGCGCTGCCACCTCTGCAAATGTCCTGCTGTGGGCACGGCACGGAAAAGCAAGGTGCAGCACAGCACGGCATGGCACAGCGTGGCACAGCACGGCACGGCAGGGAAAAGCAAGGTGCAGCACAGCACGGCATGGCACAGCGTGGCACAGTGTGGTGCGGCACGGCATGGCACAGCACGGCATGGCGTGGCACGGTGCAGTGCAGCACATCACATCACGGCATGGCATGGCACGGCATGGCACGGCACGGCACAGCAGGCAGGTGCCTCCCCAAGACCACTCTCACACCCCTGGGGCGCAGAAGGGAACCCCAGCTCTGCCCCCACCGCACACCATCCAGGGAAACCCTGCCCATCGTCACATCCTCTGGGTGCTGACAGAGCTGCACCTGCACTGGGCAGCCCCCAAAGGTGGGGGGGACGTGGGTAATGCCTCCCCCCCCCCAGTACCCTGCTGCCCCCAGACCTCCTGGTGCCACTGCTCTCTTGCCATGCCCCACGTGGTGGCACAAGCCATGCTCCGGCAGCGGGTGGCACAGGGGGGGAACCTCGGGTCCCCCCCTTAGCATACAGGCGGGTGACTTACAAGGGCCTGATCCAATGCCCGTGAGATGGTGGCTTGAGCCCATCCCATCCCCTCCGTGCTGCCCCCCCAGCCCCGTGCCCAGCTCCTGGAGCAGAACCGGAGGATAACGGGGTGCCAGACGGTGTGTCCCCAAGGCTGGGGGCCACCCAGGGCTAATGGGGAGGGACGGCATCGCACCGTTTTGTTAACCACCCCCCAGCATGGCCAGGGCTCGGGCACGGAGGGGCGCACATCGCCCAGCATGTGCCGAGAGCTGCAGGATTGGATCGGGGCCGGGCCCCGGCAGCCTTGTAAGGGCAGAGGGCCAGGGCTCCTCTGCATGCCCCGGCTCGGCCCTCTACTCACGTTCTCCAGCACGGGGGTCCGCTGCTTCAGGCTCTGTTTAACAGAGGAGCGGGGTTAAACCCCATACGGGGGACGGGATGGAGACCCCCTGCTGCCCACCAGGCACGCCGGGCCTCGGCAGGGATGGGGCGAAGGCAGCGGCACGTTGGGGTGGTGCTGGGCTGGGGGGCCCCGAGCAGAGGGCAGCGGGGACTGGAGAGCATCCCCAAAGGACAAGGGAGCAATGGGGCTCCCCCCGACTCCTTGCACTAACGGGGCTGGCTACTGGCTCGTGCCCACCAAGCTCCTGGTCTGGGGTCAGCTCGATCGCTGCTGGCACCAGCCTGCACGATGCCAGCCCTGCACGGTGCCAGCACGATGCCCCACGTCCCCAGGGGACTCCCAGCAGCAGGAACACAGCATGGCACAGCTGGGGAGGGGAGGGGAGGGGAGGGGAGGGGAGGGGAAGGGAAGGGAAGGGAAGGGAAGGGAAGGGAAGGGAAGGGAAGGGAAGGGAAGGGAAGGGAAGGGAAGGGAAGGGAAGGGAAGGGAAGGGAAGGGAAGGGAAGGGAAGGGAAGGGAAGGGAAGGGAAGGGAAGGGAAGGGAAGGGAAGGGAAGGGAAGGGAAGGGAAGGGAAGGGAAGGGAAGGGAAGGGAAGGGAAGGGAAGGGAAGGGAAGGGAAGGGAAGGGAAGGGAAGGGAAGGGAAGGGAAGGGAAGGGAAGGGAAGGGAAGGGAAGGGAAGGGAGGGGAGGGGAAGCTCACCCGCACTTCCTTGTAGAGCCGCAGGCAGGTGTGGTTGAGGATGAAGTAGCGGTCGTGGAAGCCGGTGCTGAGGCCGAGCCCCAGCAGGTTCCTCTCCTCCCGAAACTTCATCATGCCGTGCTTGCAGTCGCCCACTCTGCTGGCTGGGGGGGGACACACACATCTGAGCAGCTCCAGCACCCCCCAGGGGGGTCAGGCCCCCAGGGTGGGTGCGGGCAGACCCAGACCCCCTTCCCACCCCCGTGTCCCACTGCCTGCCGCCCTCACCGAGGTAGATGAGCATGTTCTCCATGGAGAGCTGCTTCTTCACCACCAGGTAGCTGTCAGTGCCCAGGCAGTGCAGGATGGGCAGCACTTTCTCGGAGTAGTGCAAGGGCCGCTCTGTTGGGGACACGCAGGGCTCAGGGACACGCACACGGGTCCCCGGGGAGCGCCAGGTGGGCAGGTGGCCGCTGAGCAATTGCAATTTCCCAAAATTGCAAAAAAAAAAAAAAAAAAAGTATTGCAATTGCAAAATGCATGTGATTTCTAAACACGGTGCTGTAGGCGATGGGAAATCTGCACACATGCTGGCAAAACATGCACAGAGGTTGTTCATGCACACACTTCCATGCACACGGAGTATTTCACAAAAGTTAGTGCATGAATGGTCAATGTGGGGCTAACCCCAGCCCCCGCCAGCCCGAGGATCACTTGTGTTTCAGGGCTGGCTGGTCCTTGGTATCGCCTGCTTCCCTACCAGCATGTTGAGCCACCAGCAGGGGCTCCAGCTGGGTCCCCGTGGGCAGGGCTGGGGCCTCATCCTGCTCACACCATGGTCCCCATGGACCCTCCCCATCCCCATCCCCATCCCATCCCCATCCCCATCCCCATCTCCATCTCCATCCCCATCCCCGTCCCTGTCCCCATTCCCATCCCGTCCCATCCCATCCCCATCCCCATGGACCCTCCCCATCCCCATCCCATCCCCACCCCATCCCCATCCCATCCCCATTCCGATCCCATCCCATCCCATCCCCACCCCATCCCATCCCATCCCATCCCATCCCATCCCATCCCATCCCATCCCATCCCATCCCATCCCATCCCCATCCCATCCCATCCCATCCCATCCCATCCCATCCCCATCCCCATCCCCATCCCCATCCCCATCCCATCCCATCCCATCCCATCCCATCCCATCCCATCCCATCCCATCCCATCCCATCCCATCCCATCCCATCCCCATCCCATCCCATCCCATCCCATCCCATCCCCATCCCCATCCCCATCCCCATCCCATCCCCATCCCATCCCCATCCCATCCCATCCCATCCCATCCCATCCCATCCCCATCCCATCCCATCCCATCCCATCCCACCCCATCTCCATCCCATCCCCATCCCCATCCCCATCCCCATCCCATCCCATCTCATCCCATCCCATCCCACCCCCATCCCCATCCCCATCCCCGTCCCCATCCCCATCCCCATCCCCATCCCCGCCGCCTCACCGACCTGCCTCCTCCCTCTCGTTCACTTCGAAGCAGCTCCAGTAGTCCTTCTCCTTCGTGACAATTTTCCTCCGGTCCAGGATCTCGAAGGTGAGCTCCTCGGCCGTCATCGTGGCCGGGATCTGCACGGGACAGGGGGACAGCTCTCGCTCAGCTGGTGCCAGCCCTGCGCCCGTCCCCATGCCGTGCCACCCTCCTCGCAGAGATGCCGGCTCAGAGCCGAGGTTTGGGCACACAGCGGGGGTCCCCATCCCCACTGCGCCCTCCTCCGCCCCCCTCACCTTGACGTGCTGCTCTGTCTCCGTCTTCTTCTCCTCCAGGTACACCGTGCAGATGAAGTCCCCGGCTTGCTGCAGGGCAGTGGGAAATTGCTCTCACCCACGGCTCCCCACGCACGGGTTTTATCCCCCACCATGTGCCCCCCATGTGCTGCTGCAGGCAGGGGGCTGCCTGCCCCTCAAATCCTCCCCTAATCTGGGGGCACCAAATAAGCTCCCCAGGGAGGGTGGCACCAGCAGCACAGCCACCACTAGGGACATGAGAGGGGACACGAGGACCTTCAGCACGTGTCCCAGTGTCCCTGCACCCTGGCCATGGATACCCCGGACGGGGGAGCCTGCAGAAGGTGCTGAGCAGTCAAGGGGGGCAATGCCCCCCGCACGGAGAGGGTGCCCCGGGAAGGTCCCCACCTGTGTGCCGCTGGACGCTGCCTCCCGCATCTTCATGATGGCCATGATCTCGTCCTGCTGCTTCTTCATCTCTTGGTCGTTGACCTGCCAAGGAGGGGAGCCCAGGGGTCACAGCCCACCCTCCACGTGCCACCAAAACAAGGAGACTTTGTGGGAAGAGCAAGACCACCTTCCTCCCACCGCCCCCATCCCTGGGGAGCCACCCTCGGTGCATCCATGTGTCGGCACAGGCAGGTGCCAGGGGGCCCTGCAGCAGCTCCCCCCCGCCCAGGGCAGAACTTTGTAGGCTTGAATTTTGTGCATTCAAACCTACATTGAAAATCTTCACATAGTGGCTGATGAGGTCCTCCACCACCCGGCCCGCCTTGTAGTCCTTCCCGTCCGTCTGGAAGAGCGTGGGCCCGAAGACGATGGCCAGGTTGTGCGTGTTCATCTGGTTGTCCCCCGAGAAGTGCTGGACCCTGCGGGGCACCCCATTATGATTCCTGCCCCGTGCCACCCCCCGGGACCCCCTTCAGCTGCACCAGGACGTGGTGCTCAGCTTCGGGCACAGCTTGTCCCCAAATCCCCGTCCTTCTCTTGTTTGGGATGAACCGGAGGGATGGGGGCTCTCCTGCAACCCACAACCCCCCAAAACCCCACAGCAGATGGGGTGATGCCCCACAGGGCTTTGG
Source organism: Cygnus olor (assembly GCF_009769625.2). Lineage (NCBI taxonomy): Eukaryota > Metazoa > Chordata > Aves > Anseriformes > Anatidae > Cygnus > Cygnus olor. Next base: position 208,478,172 of record NC_049169.1, read on the forward strand.
GGACCCACGCTGTACCGAAAGAGGTGGTTGATGAGCGCCTTCAGCGTGGCCCTGTTCACCGTGGGGAGGGTGTCCAGGAGCCGCCGGTACTCCCCGATCTTCGCCTCCTCATCCTCGAGCACTGCGAGGGGGAAAAGTACAAGCATGAAGGGGCGTGAAGCTGGGAGGCAGACCCCCACCTTCCCCATCCCCTATCCAGACCCCACTTTGGGGCCTCCCATCCCACCACACAGCTGGTGGGGCTGGCACATCCCAGCTTTTTTGGCTGTTTTGCACCCGGGTGCCTCCAGCCCCGGTGCTTGGGGGCCGGATCCAGGAGCGAAGGGCGAGTCCCCCGGCCAGACCTGGGTGCGGGGCCGGCGGGCGCATTCCTCTCCCCACCCCGGGCTCGGCGCCCGGCGGCTCTGACTCACGGCCACCGCCGTGCCGGCCAAGGGAAACATCTGGACCCCAGATGTGCAAAGAGAGGAACAAGCGGGGGGGGGCCAGGCTCTGCTTTTTGGCACCAGGACCCCCCGGGGAAGGCTCCCCCATGGCTTGAAGCCCCTACCCCGGCACCGCCGCTGCCCTTGCCCTCACCCGTGGCCCGCAGCCAGTCCTGGCTCCAGCGCCGGGTGAAGAGCCCGTCGCCCAGGTCGCGGAAGAAGCGCTTGAGGGTGTTGGCGACGTCGTCCACGTGGTGCTCGCCCTCCTTCAGGCGCACGCTGCGGGCGTCGCGGCGCAGCATCTCCAGCAGGTTGGTGGTCTTCGAGTTCTGCCCGCTCTTGCGGTAAATGCCCTCGGATGTCAGCCCTGGGGCAGAGCAGCCGGCAGTGAGCCCTTGGGACCACCACGTTTTGGCCACCCGCCCACCCCGCTGGCTGCCCATCAAAGGGTCCCCGCGAGGGGACGCGGTGCTCCCCGCCCTGCAGGTGTTCCCCGGCCACCGAGGAGCTGTGGGCAGGAGCCAAGCCCCGCTCCAGCCTCCCACGGAGCTGCAGCAGATGCTCAGGGAGGGAGGAAAACGGGTCTCAGGCTGCCCCTTGCCATGCCACGCTGATGGGGTGACCCACACCGTCCCCGTATAGCGAGGGCGCGTACCGCACTGCGTGATGTAGTCGATGCACCGGTCCACCAGCATGGGGACGTCCCCCTCGGTCAGCTGCTGCTCCGACAGGGTGTCCCCCGAGCTGCCCGCAGCCTTCTGGATGGCGTGCACCCAGCCCAGGAAATCCAGCCTCCTCTCGCCCTGGATGTACAGCGTCCTGCCGGCGGCCGCGGGCTCAGCGGGGGCTCAGCCGCCCCCTTCCCAAACCCACGGCCACAGCCCCCAAACCGGGCTACCCCGAGGGTGAAGGCATCCCAGGACCATGGTGGGCTTGGGCAGGGGGGGATATTTTGCTGGAGGGGGCTGATCCCCACCCACCCTCCAGCCGGGCTGCGCCACCAGCTCCACGTTTACCTCCGCCTCTCCACCAGCACCAGCACCTCGTTGTCTCCCTGGATGGCTGCGAAGGGAAGGCAGGAGCCCGTCAGGAGCCGTCCAGCTCCAGCCCGGGCTGGGTGAGCAGCAGTGGAGAAGAGGATGGAGAGGAGGAAGAGCTGCCAGGGGGACAGGGCACATACAGAGCTCCTGCAGCTTGCGCAGCTGGAGAGCCTCGTGGCGCTCACTGTCCTCGAAGCAGACGTAGAGCGTGGAGCCGGCCAGGGCGAACCAGCCCTCCTTGGCGCGCTCCAGGTTGAGGCCCCCCTTGTAGAGCAGGCGGCCGATCCTCTCGAAGTCGTGGTTCAGCAGCTCCTCTGCACGGGGGGGGACAAAGGACTGGGGAGGGGGTGGGGGGGGCTGTCAGCGCGCAGCTCCCAGCACCCACGCCGGCCCCAGCGCTCCGGTTCCCACCTTGGCGATGGACTTGAGCCATTCCCGAGCAGCCTTGGGGCAGTCCAGCCCAAACAGGTAGAGCCTCTCCGACTCGATGTACACCTCGAACGTGCTCTCGATCCTGCGGGAGGGAGGGAACGAGAAGCCTCAATGCCCACGCGTGGCACAAAGGCACCGGTTTGACACCAGGCACAGCGCCAGGGGGAGCATCCCACGGCACGAGCGGAGAGGGGCTCAGCTCCACCAATGGTCCATCTGATTGGGGACCCCACAGCACATCCCCAGGGCTCCCAAGTGCTTTGCACGCTCTGCCAGAGACCAAGGATGTTAGCAAAAAGGTTGCAAAGAATAAAATGTTAAACAGGCTCCTTGCAAAGACAGGCAGCTCAGTGCCATCGGGGCCGGCGGTGGGGCTGGGGGCGGCAGCCCCACGGAGGGGACGGGGGGGCCGTTTGGGGCCAGCCTTACCCATGGGTGTGGGGCGGGTTGTTCACCAGGCACACGATGTCCCCCGCCTTGATCTCGCCGTTGGGCACGGCGTTGCGGTCGTTCTCGTAGTAGCTGAGGACGCCGTCCTGCAGCGTGCACCACCGCCGGCTGAACTCTGCACGGCATGGGGGGGGGGGGTGCTCAGCAGCCCCGCATGCTCCAGCCACCCGGGGCCACCCAAAGCCACCCAAGACTACCCACCAGCACAACAGCTCAGGGCACAGCCCCTCGCTCCCAAAACCTCTCCAAAACCAGGCTGGCTGGCTCGCACCACACCCCCAGCTGTCTCACCAGTGCCCTGGGGAGCCGGGGACGCTGCATCCCCCCCCACCAGCTCCCCCGCATCCCTGCTGGGGTTCTCCAACCCCCTGCACCCCTTTTTCCCCACCCCGTGGTCCCCCACGTACCTTCCTGGCCCTTCCTCTCACTGACAGGCTTGGCCATGGAGGGGGTCTTGTAGAGGAAGCCGTTGTGCGTGACGCAGGGCAGCAGCACCGAGTAGTGCTTCTCCTCGCTGCCCCCCACCTCCAGGCGCGGCGTCTCTGCGAAGGGGGTGACAGCCTGGCACGGGGCTCGGCTCGGAGGGGGCGATGGGGACATGAAATGCCCCCTGAGGCTGGGGGTTTCCCCTGCCAGAGCCCGCGAGCAGCCGCAGAGCCACTCGGCACCGTGGGATGAGCTCAGGGGCTCGGGTTTCTCCGGTTTGCGCGGAGGGGCCTCGCCGCAGCTGCTCTCCCAGCCCTCTTTTTGTGCTGACAGTTCCAAAAGCGCAGGGCCAGACCCCTCCTGGGCCAGCTCCAGCTCAGCGGGAAGGGCTTGGACAGGACTGGAGGGAGGGAGGAGGCGGCTGCAGCCCACGCTGGCGCTGACCCGGCCCTGGCGCGGGGTCTGGGGCTCGCTCCCCACGCGTCTCCATCCATCCATCCCACAGTGGGGATGTCCCCAAGGCACCAGCACCGCTCCCTTCCGGGACCCCGGGCACCAGCGGGGCTCCCCAAAGCGCCCAACATGATGCAGCCTCTCCCCTCCTGCCCCAAACCAGCTCCTGGGCACCTCTGGGGCGTTCCCAGCAGGGCCAGACGAAACCAAAGGTGCAGGGACTCTGCCGAGGGGCAGAAATCAGGGGCAGGGGGGCTGCACGCCCGTTGGGAAATCAGAGCAAGGCTGCGGGGTGGCAGGAGCGAGCTGAGCCCGGAGGCAGCTGCGGGCTCAGGAATTCGGGGCGGATCGCAGGGCTCCTGCGGTTCCACTCTGGTATTTTGGTTTGGGGCTGGAACCCGATGGGAGCAGAGCCCGTCTGGGTCACACAGGGCTGCCTTGTTCTGCACACAGCAGCGCCCCGTGCCGGGCGGGTGCCGGAGCCAGGATCAGCCCCAAACATCCCTGCCTCCCCCCAGGACAAGGGACACCTGGGGACTCCTGGGGACTCCTGGGGACACCCGGGGGACACCTGGGGACACCGAGGGGACACCTGGGGACACCTGGGGACACCCAGAGGGCACCTGGCGGTGGGGATAGCCCTTACCTGAGGTCTTGTTGTGCAGCAGGAACTCCATCTGCAGCCGCTGCCCGCTCTTCTCAGCCAGCGCCAGGGGGATCGGGCACTGGGGGTCCCCGGTGGCGCACGTCACCGCCGCCCCGCAGAAGACCAGGGCCTGCGTCTCGGCCAGGTCGCTGGTGGTGACGGCCGCGCACAGGGCCTGCAGCAGAGTGGGGAGGGTGGCCGGTGAGCACCAAGCCTGCCCTCGGGGCCGCGGCTCCAGGGGGGGCGAGACCCCCGCCGAGGAGCCAGCCCTGCGAGGACGCAGCACGGGAAGGAGCCAGGGAGCGTGGCTGGGTTCCTCCCGGCCGCCGCCGGGGCAGGACAAAGGAGGGAGAGAAAGTTTTGGAGCTGGCTCGGCGGCGGCAAATCCCTCCCTTAAGGAGCCGGGGTGAAGTCATCCGGCAGCGGGGTGGGACGGGCTCTTGGAGCAGAAAAACAAACAAGCCCACATGCGAATTCCCGCGGCCGCCGGCACGGCGCGCCCCCGGCTCTTGTGCAAACAGCAGCGCCGAGGGGAGCTGCACAGCCCAGGGGATGGGAGCTGGTGCCACCACCATGGCATGCTGAAAGCCTGGGGGAGCTGCTCGCTGGGAGCGTCCGACCCCGTTGCTTGGGGCGGTTTGGGGGGCAGGGGGTGGCAGAGGTTTGCGGAGAGGGTGCTGGAAGCAGGGCACCCATCGTGCCAGGGCCAGGCAGGGCGTTGGGATGAGTGGTGGTGGGACCCGGGGATCCCAGAGTGAGGGGAGTGTCGCCCACAGTGCTGCAGGCTGGGAACAGAGCTGCAATCCCAGCTGGTTGTGCCCTGTAGTGGAGGTGCCACCCTGTCCCTGCAGGGCTCCCATCCCGCCTGGAGACCCCAGGCTTCGGCTGGGGGGGACACGGGGAGAGCCTCGGAGGCTGGGTTGATAGAGACAGAGATCCAGGCAGGGAGGAAGGCAGGGATGCAGGGATGGAGACCACCCAGCCCCACGCATAAGGCTGGCAGCCTGCCTGGCTGAGCAAACCAGGACCAAGCCCCCCCAGCAGCACCCCAACAGTGTGTCTCCAGTCTGGGACCGGTCCCGCTGCCCACAGACGCCACGTCCCCACCCCAAGAGCCAGGGGAGACCTTACTCCTGCGCTCTTTGGGACCCCCCCAGGCAGGGTCCCCATGACGACACCCGTCCCCAGGACCACTGACCCTGTCGAGCTCCTCCTGGTTGCCGAAGAGCGGGTGGTAGCGGCGGTACTTGCCCTCCCGGTACTTGGCGATGAGGAAGCGCCTCCGGTCCTGGCTGCTGCTGCCGGGGCCGATGGCCTCGCTGGGGGGCACGTTGGCGGCCCAGAACTGGTTGGCCACGGCGTTGCCGATGTGGTGGAAGAGCTGCGGGGACAAGGGGAGGCCGGCGTGGTGGTGCCGCTGCGGGGACGGGGTGGGCTCTGCGGGGCAGGGGGAGCCTGCAGGGACCTTCCCAGCCCACCACAGAGCAGTGATGCTGCGGCTCTGGGTGCAGGCAAAGCATGCACGGAAGGGGAAGAGGCGTCGTGCACGGGGAGTGGAGAGCACGGGTGGGCAGGAGGCGAGGGGCTGAGCCCAGGGTGGGGGAGCACTCGCCCGCCGCAGCCCCGTGGCGTGACCCTGGCCCAGCCCCGGCTCCAGGCGCGGCGCTGCAATCCTTCCACTCCCCTTCCTGCCCCAGAAAACACATCTGGAAAGCAACACCGAGAGCCGGGAGTGGATTTAAAGAGCTCTCCACAGCTCCCCGCCACCCTGCTCCCCGACCCCGTGGTGCACAGCCCCGCTTCGCCCCCCGGGGCCGGGCAGCAGAGGTCTGCCCTGCGGCAGGAGTTGCAGCCTCGTGGCAGGCATGCCCGCCTGCTGCTGTGCCATTACGCAGCAACATTTGCCCTGGGGACACTTCTGGGAGATGGCATCGCCCGAGCGAGCCCCGCGGGGTGCTCGGTGAGCATCCCCGTGCCCTTTGGGGCCATGAGGAGCAGGAGAGGGTTGGGGCTGGGGTGGGGGCACGGAGCAGGCTGGGATGCAAGGGGATGCTTGCAGAGCTCTCTGCGAGCCCGGAGGGGTTAACGGCAGCCTTCCAGGAAAGGGGAGGATCGGGGCTGCAGCTGGAAGTGTTTGGGCTGGGGATCAGGCAGACCGGAGGCGGGGGCCGCAGGGTGGGACCGGGGCAGGAATGCAGGACCCGAGCGGGGTGGCTGGGGCCGGCCAGACGGGGCTGCGGCACCGGGGCGCCCGCAGCGGGGCTGTTCCCATCGGGCTGCTCCACTCCAGCCCCAGCCAGGGCAGCACAGACCCCGTGCCACGGGGCAGCAGGGTGGCACGGTGGTGGGAACGAGGCGTGTGGCCAGCCCAGGCTTCCTTCCAGCGGCCCCACGAAGCACAGAGCCCCCGGTGCTGCCGGTACCAGCGCCGAGCTGCTGGGAACGGCTGCGGGGCTTGGTGCGGTGACAAAGCCCAGCTCCACGCCCGCCCTCGGCGCTGGGCGCTGCCAAATTCCTGCCCGGTCCCGTGGTCACTCCGGCGGCTCCGCAGCTGTCACCTCGTGGGTGCACAGGTGCCTTCTGTCCCCAGCGCGGGCGTGAAGTGCCCCTCGTGCCCCCAGGCGATGCCGGGTGCACCGCGGGGATGGGGGCAGAGGGCTGCTGGTGGTCCCCTCCCTATCCAAGTCACAGCACGGTGTCACCCGAGGGGCTCGGGTCGGAATGGGGATAACCTCCAGCTCCTGGTCAGCAGGGTCTGCAAGGGGGTGGGGGGGGACGGGGCAGCTGCCCCCAGACCGGATTTTGGAGCCCATCCGCGTCAATACCTCGATCAGCTCCTCGGTCCACACCTTCCTGTCCATCTTCAGGCTTCGGACTTTGGTGATGCCAGGACCCAGGCCCCGGTGCTCCCCTGCCGGCGAGAGGAGCCGTTAGGGACCTTCCTTGGTGTAGGGGGGTCACAGAGCCATGGCCCCCCCGGCCTCTCCCCCCCAGCCTCCTGTGCTGCAGAGCACCCAGGAGTGCCCACGGACCGAGCAGGGGAGGTTTGGGGGAACCCCCTCCCCCCACCGCTGGGGGCCATTTGGAGAGGAGACCAGTGCTGGGGTGCACTCAGCACCCCGGGGTGCTGAGCGGGGCCGGTACCTGCGCATCTCTTGCAGATGACGATGCAGAGGTTGATGGACGCCCAGTCGGGCTGGGGCGAGCCGCAGTCGGCGCAGAAGCGGTTGGGTTCCAGCGCCCAGATCCTCTCCGCCACCTCCGAGTTGGAGAGGGCCTCGGCGATGGCGTGCCGCATGGCCTCCACCCACTCCTCCTTCTCCTGGTCCGAGTCGGCCGAGAAGCTGCCGGCGGGGAGGGGGGTGAGGGAGGGATGGCCCCGGGGAGGGGGGGGCAGCGCTGCCGGCACCCTGTCCCCTCCCTCGGCTCACCTGAAGATCCTGTAGGGCGTCGTCAGGTCGAAGCCCCTGCGGTCCACCTCCTTGACGTTCCCCACGTTCATCTCGATGTAGGTGATGCCGATGCCCTGCCGATAGTCCTGGGGGGCGAGAGGTGGGGGGGGGCAGAGAGGTGAGGGAGGGCAGCCCCCCGGGTGGCACGCTGCCCGTGCTGGTGGCAGTGGCCAGGGTCCCCACACACACCCCCAGCCCCAAGACACACAAGGTTTGGGATGGAGATGCCACCAACCCAAGCGTGCGCGATGCTCCTGGGGTCCCCAAACCTTGGGGTCCGCAGGGACGGGCTCTGCAGCCCGGGGTCTCCCACCCATGGGGTCTCCCCTCCCCATTATGGGGGTGGCAGCCCCGGGGTGCCGCGGCTCACCGCTGCTCTGCCCCGGCTGCCAAAGAGAAGGGTGGGGGTCCTCCTACAGAGGGCACCAGGGTCCCCAGCCCCTGCTGCACCCCGGCACCCACCTCCGAGTTCTTGTAGAGGAAAACTTTGTCCCCGGCCACCGCCACGAAGAGCTTGTGCTTGAACCCCCTCAGCTCCAGGAAGCCGCTCTTGTCCACGAGCTCCGTGGCCTCGGGGGCGGTCGGGGACATGGACGTCCTCTCGGGAGCCTTGCTCTTGCGCTCCTCCGCGACCTGCTGCAGGGTCTGAATCCACTCGTTACGGTCGGCTGCGGGGCAGGAGCAGAGAGGGGTCAGGGCTCGGGCTGGGGGGGCTCGTCCCTGGGGTCAGGGGCTGCCAGGAGGATGGGAACGGCCCCGCAGCGGGGTTGGGGTTGGCTACAGGCAGGTGTCCCCAGCACTCACCGTCACTCTCAGCCCGAAACACAAAGTTGCGGTTGTTGGTGACCACCTCGAATTTCTGGTCCCCGACGCTGGCTACGCGGGAGATGGAGGAGACGGGGATGAAGCGCTTGGAGTAGGCGTCCTGGGGGGGGACACGGGGGGAGAGACGCACCGTCACCGCCGCCGCCTCAGAGACATGGGTCGGGAACAGCCCCGAGCTGGGAGCGGCGGGGTCCAGGAGGCTCGGGGCACCCCACATCCCACCCGGTGCTGGCAGCACCCCAGCACCCAGCCCGTGCTGCTATGGGGACATCGTCCCTTTGCACCCCCATGCCTCCGGGATGCCCGGAGGGATGCGGCCCCAGCTGGTGTGGTGGGCTCGGTGTGGGACAGCCGGGCAGCCCCCCCCGACTCCTTCTCACCCCAGCCTCAGCCCTCCTCCCCCCTCACCTTCTCACTGTCGAAATAGCGGAGGTAGTCGGCGTCGAGCTTCACCCAGCGCTTCTGGTAGATGTAGGACCTGGGGAGGGACGGCAGGGACCCGTTGGAGGGGACGGGGAACCTGAGCTGCACCCCCGGGGCTTGGGGAGCATCTGCATGGGAGCACGAAGGGGGCCAGGACAGGTTGGGCATGGGGACCCCCACACAGCGCGGACCCCAGAGCCTGCAGCCCCTGCTCTGCCTGCATAGGCTTGGGAGCAGGAAGGAGAGGTGAGCCCCCGGCTGCAGCAGCGCCCTCGGCCCCCCCAGCCCTCCTCCGAATCCCCACCATGCGCCCTTGAACTCGGGGCCTCTCCGCCTGTGCCTTCACGCCCCAGTTGCCGACAGCCCGGGGCCACCTCGCCATCGACCCTCGCCGCGTCCCCGGCCCTCGTGGCAGCGGGGGAAGCGGTGGGGTTTGTGCTTTCCTGCGGGCACCGATGAAAGCACGGAGCCAAGAGGGGGGGCTGCCCCTAAAAGCACCCCGTGAGCTGCTGATCCCAATTAGCAGTCACTACCAGAGACCCCAGAGCCGGGCTGGTGGCGTCCCTGTTCCCTGCAGGGCAGTCGGGCACCTCGCGCCCTCGGCGCGCATCAGCATCACCGGATGGGGGTGCAGGGGGACAGGCCACCCCCTCGCCCCCTGGCACCTCCTAAAAGCCTCCGGCAAGCCCTGGGAGCCCCCCTGGTGCCCCCCCAGCTTCGTGGGCTGTTGCTTAAGCGCTTGTTTGTTCAGGAAAGGATTTCAGCACCGCCACACGTGACCCCGCAACTCGGCCTTTACGTAAGGAGGAAATCCTTGTTAAGGCTCTGGGCTCTTCCACGGGCCCTCCCGTTCCCCATCCCCGTCCCACAGAAACCCCTCAGCCCTCCCGGCTGGCTTTAGGCACTCAGGGGTTGGGTGGCTTTTTTTGGTTTTCCTTCCAGTGCCTTCCCCAGGCTCCGGCTCCCCACCCAGGGAGCAGCTTCCCCCTGGCTCCCCGGGGAGCTCTTCGCGGCTCTCACTTCTCCAAAACCGTCCCCGGCTTCCTCCTCCCCTCGGATTCAGGCTTCGGGGTTTCCTCCTGGCTGGCGTTAAGATGCTGGCAGGGACCCAGGGCTCCCGCAGAAGCTCCCCGGCATGGCCGTGCCACCCGTGGGTCCCACGGGAGCAGGGCAGCAGGGGTGCAGAGCCCCGCGGTAAGGGGCTGCTGGCACAAGAAACACTTTTATGGAGGCTGCGGGGTCTGTGTGCCCATGGGTGTTATCCCCCAACAACCCACAGGTGAACGCAGCAAAAGCGCTGCCAGAAAAGCCTCCTCCTGCAGCAAACTCAGTGAATAAAATAAAATAAAATCCTCTGAGCCCTGCGGGGAAGCCAGGACGGCCGTGCCGGCGGTGCGAGGCAGCCTGCGGTCACCACTTCTCCCCAGACAGCAGCTTTCCGGGACTGCTGCCACCACCGGGCTTCCCCGGAGCGAGCAGTGCCCATTTCCCCACAAGCCTGACCCACGGCGCTCGGATGGGGGAAGCTGGAGCTGCAAAGTCAGGCCGGGACGGCAGCGGGGGCATTGGCAGGGGGGCCACGTGCGTGGCCCAGTGCTCGGAAAGCCGCAGTCCCCATCCTGCTCCCCATCCCCGTTCCCCTCGTCCACCCTCCCCTCGTGCTTCTCCTTCCTCCCCCAGCTCCCTCCTCAGCCTGCTCAGTGCAACCATCGGAGGCAGCCTCTCTGAGAAAGGATCTTTCACTAAAAGGGGCTACCTTTAACCTAAACCAGGGGGCAGGAGGGGGGCTGCAGGCACCCCTTTTCACCAGAGCGCGACGACACCCCCAGCGAGCAGGATTTACAAGGGGAAAAAGGCACAGCACCTCCGGGGCAGGAAAAAGGGTGACACCGACAGCACGGGGAGGGCAGCGGGACTGTGCCCCCCCCAACATCACTCACCCCTGCGGCGGGTTCTTGTCCAGCCACCCCGCTCGGATGGTGGGCAAGAGCTGCGCGGCGGCCGAGCGCTCCATGCCGTCGCCGAGCGTGCCGGGGCTGCCGCCGGAGAGGGCGACCGGGGGCTGGCGCGGGCTGGGGCCGTCGTCGCTCCAGCCTCTGCCTGCGCTGGGGAGCGGGAGCCGAGCGGGGGGGTTATGAGGTGGTGACGGGGTGGGCACGGCCCCCCCTGCACAGCTCAGCGCCCTGCCCTGCCCCGAGGTGCACAGCGATGCCGGCGTGGCGCGTGCACACAGACGCACCCCTGTGCGCACCTGCCTGTGCGCGCACACATCTCGGGCATCAGCATCAGCACATGCACACAGATGCACGCTCACGTGCGAGTGCCCCCACCCCGAATGTTTACAGCCCCTCTGTGCACGCACAGCCCTGCACATGCATCCCCCAGCTGCTCACACACGTGCTCGCACACGCATGCTCCTGCCCGCACATCGCCACGAACATGCCCTGCCCGTGCATGCTTGCACACCCACACGCAGGCACACGTGAACACGCACACGAGGAGCGGCAGGAGGAGCCCCTACTTGGCCGGGGGAGCATCGTAGTAGTCCTCGATGAGCTCGTCCTCGCTGAAGAGGCTGTTGAAGCGCAGGGACCGCGGCCGACCTGTCACAGACTCGGCATCCTCCTGCGGGGATGGGCATGGATGACATTGGCAGCCCTGCGCCCTCCCTGCTCCGCACCAGGGTGCTTGGGGAGGGCTCCTGTGGGGCTGAGCCCCTCCAGCCACCCCCTGCACCGAGCAGGGTGCTGAGCATCCCGGCCCCACGCAGCTCGCAGCACCACCACCAGTTAGGGATGCCCAGGGAGAGGCAGGGAAAGAGGGCACAAAATGCAGCGGCACCGCCTGCATCGCCCACGTCTGCAGCTTCCAGCGGTGCCCACGGGTCTGCGAGGTGGCGTGGCGGTTCTGGACGGTTCTGGATAACCCCCCGGCCCCAGGGGCAGCGGGTGGCAGGGCTGGGGCCAGAGGAAGGCAATGCACATCGCTCTGAAAGCAACCCATTGCCAGGAAAAGGAGGGTGAGGGCTCCAGGTGCTCAGGGTTCCGCAGCCCGCAAAATCAGCCCAGAGCCGCACGAGTTCGGCCTCAGGAAGGAGTGCATAGAGGATAAAAATCCCAAATCCAGGGACTAAACGTAGGCTGTGATGCTGCAGCTGTCCACTAGCACGCACTCTGTGCACGCCAGCCTGCGGGGAGGCTGCACTTTGGTGCTGCCAGGGAAGCAGCAGCTCCGTGGGCTCGCAGGGCACCCTGCTCCTCCGCCCCAGCCCCAAGCTGTGCCCACAAAGCAACCCAGGACCAGCATCACCGTCGGGGGCCCTGCATTCTCCTGCTCACCCCCCCCATCCCCTTCCAGCACCCACGCCAACCTTGTCGGCCATCTGCCCCGCGGGGCTGGCTAATTCCTCCTCCCAGGCGGAGTCCTCGTAGTCAGAGTCATCTGCAAGGGCAAGCAGAAGGTGCTGGGCACTGCTGGGTCTCACGGGAGCGAGAGGAGCGTGTCCCGGCCGTGCCCCCAGCACACCAGCACCGTGGGCTTCCCCCGCGCTCTGCCCTTGGCAAACAACCTCCCTGCTGGGGTGACAATGGTGGCGTTATCAAGGGCTTGGGTAGCACCGGGGAAGGGCAAAGTCCTGCCGCGGGCAGCTCCCAGCACCGTCGCGACCCCTCGGCACCGCTCGGGGGGCGGCTTCGCCCCGGCCGGGAGCTGCCACGGGGGGCCCAGGGCTCTGCCCGCAGCCCGTTTCTGTTCCCCTGCTCCTTTGCTCAGCTGGTTGAGGAAGGGGAGCAGCGTGCGGCCCCCCGCGCCTCCTGCCGCTCGAGATGGGAGCTGGGCTGCAGCGGGTGGCACCGCGGGGCAGGGGGAGAGCTGCTGGGGGCACAAATGGTGGCCGCATCCTGCTCCCGCCTGCCTTTTCCTCTTCTCCATGTAACCATGCAGGTGACTTCTGAGCCCGTGCGAAGCTTTTGCTCCCCTCCTGGGAGAGGGCGCATCCAAACCCCAGCCCAGATGTTGTACCCCACAAAAATCCCCAGCCCAGAGCCTGGGAAGGGGATGGAGCAGGGAGGGAGCTGGGCAGGCTGGGCAGGCTGGGCAGGACAGAGGGACAGAGGGACAGAGGGACAGAGGGACCCACACCACGCCAGGTGGCCCAGAGGAGGATTTGGGACCGAGGAAGGGACAGCACTGGCCCCGCTCGTACTCACCGAACTCGGGCACGAAGGGACAGGAGGGCTTGGAGGGCGTCTGTGGCTGCGGGGCTGGCTGCGGCTTGGCACGGGGCAGCAGGGCCGGTGGGGATGGAGGGACACAAGGTTCCCTGTCGGGGATGGGGACGGGGATCTCCTCCTTGGCAGGAACGCTGCGGAGAGACAGGAGCAGGCGCTGGAGGACAGCACCGCGGGCATCCCACGGACCCTCCCGCACCCGCTTTCACCTGGGGGGGCCCCAGAACAGAGCCCCTTTTTTACAGCACGGGTCGTACGCGCCAACCCCATCCCCGATCCCCCAAACCCTCCCGTGGCAAAGGCCTCACCCTGCGCGGGTTATGGCGGCGCTTTTCTGGCCTGGAAGTATTTTCTGGCACCCAGCCCCAAACCTCCCTCGCAGCTCAGGTTTCTTATCGGGCCCTCAGGGACACCAGGGGCCGCCTCCAGCCTTGAAGCCCGGTCCCGTATCAGGTGTTTTTGTCCCCTGGGCCGGCGGGGGGCTGGGTCCCAGGGGACCCAGGGGACGCAGGTCCCAGGCTCACAGCACCCAGCTCTCTGCCTGGAGCCCCCAGAGCCCCCCGCCGAGCCGATTCTGGCCGCCCCTCGCCCGTCACCGCTGTTCTCCGCTCGCTTCCTGCCTCCCGAACTACTGCAGGCGGGCGGCAATAAATAAAGCCCTCCGCACCGTGGTGCTTCTGGGGGGCAGGAAACCGGAGGAAGTTCCCGCTGGGTATAAAAATAAGAGGGACCTGATTGAGCGGCCCCGATGTGACAGAGGGGGCAGAGCGGGGAGGAGGCTCGGCATGGCCCCGCAGCCCCACGGGGCGCTGAGCTCCGCCGGTGGCACAGGGGGTGCGCTCGGGGGGGACCGGGAATGGGATTCTGTGCAAGAGCCACGCACCCGACACAGCGTGCAGCCAAACAGGGGGTCCCGTTGGGCTGCTGTCCCACAGCGAATCGCAGCCCAAGCCCCATGCGTCGGAGCCAGCGAGGTGGAAAACTCGGCTCCAGACCCAGCGGGCTCTGGCGGCGGCGATGCCAACCCTCCGTAGCCCCGGGGCATAGCCACGGCCATGGACTCGCAGACCCTGGGGCGTTTTTTTTGGGCAGTTTTAGTTCCCAGCCCTGCTCCAAGTTGCTCACCCAAGAGGTTTTGGGGGGAGCTGACAGCCCGTGCTGGAGACGGCTGGGTGCCCAAGGTGGGTGCTGCCAAGCCGTGGGTGCCGCTGGAGATGTTCCCGGCCCTGCACTGGGGCCACCGTCCCCATCCACGAGCCCTGCACCCCCCCCCCTGCACTGCAGCCCCGAGTTGGGGCATCTGGGCAGGATCCAGCCCCTCGAGCACCAAATCCCAGCAGTTACACGGAGAAAGCTCAGCACCACCTGGGCTGCTCCCAGCACCCAGTGCGCCCTGGGGACAGCCACGCCGGGTCCCCAGGCTGCCCGCGGATGCTTTGGCTTCTGCCTCCACTGAGGGTGCTCGGGAGCTTTCCCGGAGCCTCGGAGAGCAAACTTCTCCCTCGGCTGCCTCGCTGCGGGTCAGGCTGACCTCATTTCTCAGCAGCCATTGCCATGGGAACCAGCCACAACCATCCATACATTAGGGGAGCGGGGGCCAGTCCTCCCGCAGCTCCCAGTGCCACCGGCACCACCAGCCAGGGGCTGGCACCGAGGGGTGCAGGGACCCAGGGGCAGGGAGGTGACAGCGGGTTTGTCACAGGGCCCCCAGCAAGAGGGGGCCACCTGCGTGGCCTCCAGGCCCCCCGTGGGCTGCGTCGTGAGCCCCGATGCCAGCAGCGAGCTGATGGCCCTGAGGTCCCCAAGCTGCCCAAGGTCCCCAAGCTGCCCCAAGGTCCCCAAGCCTCCCTGAGGTCCCCAGGCTGTCCCATTTCCTGTTGTTTCACAGCATGACAGGCAAGGACAACCATTGCCTCCTCACCAGGGACATCTCAGGAGGGCTCAGGAGGACGCTGTTCCTGTTGTCACCCGGTCCTGCGCACCCGGCCCCCTGGGGCTCGCGGGATGAGGCCAGCAGCGGGCAGCCACAGTGTCCTCACGGCACTGATAACGTTTCAGTTCCCCAAAACACCGAGAGGCGAAACTGCAAAAGCACCAGAGCTGCAAACACCCCAGGGCTCCTCAACCCTGAAAACTTCAGCAGCTCTTGCGGCCCCGCACGGGGAGCGGAGCGGGACCCCCAGCGCCTCCACAGGGTGCGTGCCGCCCCGTGCCAGCACAGGCAGGGGGCACAGCCCAGAGCGCTGCCCCCTCCTCAGCCATCGCTCCCTGTCCTCCTCCATCCCCTGAGGACGAGGAGGTGACCGTCCCCATGGGTGCCCCCCAGCACAGCCCCTCTGTTCGATCCTCTCGAGCCCCCCCAGCAGGACGCAGGCGTGCCGGGGGTGACGGTGGCACCCAGGAGGGCTGGGGTGACAGTGGCACCCAGCGGGTCTGGGGGTGACAGTGACACCCAGGAGGGCTGGGGGTGACCTGGGGACCTGGCAGGGCTCAGGGGGGACACAGCGGGGGGGGGACGGAGCTGGCTGGAGGGCAGCAGCAGCACGGAGGAAACTGCAGCGCGACGCTCGCTCTCGGCAGACCTGGAGCCCGCCAGGACCCCAAGGCTCAGCCCCCCCCCCAGGTCTGGCCCCTCGGTGACTTTTGCAAAAAGTCCCCCCCGTCTCCCTCCCACCCTCCCGGGGCTGTTTCCGTGGGGGGTCGGTCGGGGAGGGTGTGGGTACAGCCCCGCAGCGGCCGTGCCCTGTGGGAGGAAGTGCCGGGGACCACGGCGGCGCTGCCGGAAGAGGGGGAGCCGGGGCGAGCGGCTGCACCCCCAAAATGCCGGGCAGCGCAGCAGAGAGGGCCCCGGCGGGGCCTGGGGAGGCAGCAGGTCCCCCCCGCAGACCCATCCTGAGGACACCCCCATGTCCTTCTGGAGGGGCTGCCCCCTCCCAGAGCCGTGGCTGCTGGGGACGGACCCGTGCGCTGGTGTCGCTGGCTGATGGCGAGAGGCAGCAGCCTGGACGCAGCACCCAGATGTGGTGGGAACCCCCACCCCGAGGTGGGGAGGCATCACCCAGGCGTGGGCAAACAGCCCCCCCAGCACGGACAAGCATCACCCGGCCGAGTGCATGCATTGCCCCGACGTGGACAAGCAGCACCCCGATGTGGAAGAGCATCACCCCGCTGCTTTGGGTCCGGGCAGTGTCCCCACACCCCTTGGGACCTCTGTGCTCACACAGCACAGCGCAGAGCCCCAGCCGTGGGGCAGGGAAGGGCACAAGGGGCCGGGACCCAACGGTCTGAGCTGTGGGGCTCCCCACCAGCCAGCACCAGGTCCACGGCACCCTGCTCCCCAGCCACCCCGCTCAGCCGTCACCTCGGGGTCCCCATGCCCAAAACCCACACGAGCTGCAGCTGGGGCTGTCCCCAGCTCCCCCAGCCCCGCTGCCGTCGCCTCACCGGTGCTGAATGGACCCGGGGGGTGGGCAGGCACCCACCGACACCCGGCAGGGGGCCAAACCCTGCTGTGCACATCCTCTGTGGGTACCAAGCACCTGTGCATCCGCGCCCTACTGTGCGTATCGTCCACGGGAACCAAGTGTCACCATATCCATGCCCTACTGCGTATGTCCTCTGTAGGAAGCAGGCACCAGCGTGTCCATACCACCAGGAGCCAGGCGTGTACCTGCCAGAGCAGCCAAGCGTCGGTGCTGTTACACCACTCCCTGCAGCAGTCAGCAGCAGCACGTCGCAGCCGCCGGGTACCCGGACACCACAGGAACCCAGCACCTCCCTGTCCTCAGCTCACTGCGCACCTCTGCTGTAGGAACCAGCCCCACCACAGCCACTGCCTGCTGCGTACGTCCACTGCAGGAGCCGTGCACCGGGTTGCACCTGTGAGAAAAATCTCGACGCCCTCCTGTGCATATCCACGGCAGCAATCGGGCACCAGCACGTAAGGTGCACCCCCTGCAGCAGCAGGTAGCAGCACGGACACGTCCCACTCCACGTGCCCCCTGCGCAGACACCCTATGCACGCAGTCACTGCAGTAACCACGCAGCCGTGAAGTCTGCACAGATAATTTACACACGTGAAGACACGCACACTGCACGGGCAGCAGCGCACACAGAGCGCTGGTGACCCACGGCCGTCGGTGTCCCGGGGGACTGGGGGACAGCACGGGGCAGGAGCCGTCCCGATGCCCGTGCTGGCACAAAACAGCTCCTGCCACCCTTCCTGGAGCCGCCGGCACGCTCAGGCTCCAGGCCATGGTGAGGACGTGTCCCTGTCCATGTCCCCATCCCTGTCCCCATCGTCTCCAGCACAGGACACACCACCACCAGCTTGGCCCAGTGAGTCGGAGCCTGGCCAGGCCCAGCCGTCCCCACGCAGGACCCGCTCCCACGGCTCGGGGGTCCCCAGCGTGGCAGTGACCCTTAACGCCCTTCCACGACTCGCTCCTGAGGCTTTCGGAGCCTCACCAACACCCAACGCCTCCAAAACCCTGCAGCGAGGAGTTCCCCAGCGCCTCCAGCAACCTGAGCATCTCCTGGCGCCACCCGGGTGGCCCCGGAGGGGAAGGGACAGGCGGAGAGGGGAGCGTGGCACCGCGGGGACTTGTCCCCACCTCCCGGGGCGCAGAGGAAGGAAATGTCCACGCAAGGAAAGCAAAACAAAAAGCAGGAGGCGACGCTGCCACATGGCCCCGGGGGTGTCAGCACGCACCCAGGCTCCGACCACCTCAGTGGTGACGCACAAAAAGGGTCACGATGCACAAAAAGGGTCACGACTTGACGGCGTCCCCTGCCTGGCACCGGGGTCCTGCCCTGCAAACGGCTCCTCTCCGCCTGCCGGGGTGCACGAAGGCGCCGTGCCACGACTGTGCCGTGGCCAGCCCCGAGCCCCAGTGCCACCGCAGCACCCGGCGCACAGCACCCTCCCTCCCCCGCCCCCCTTCACCCCAGTCCCCAGGGCCGGAGGGGAACCGGGGGGCTCAGGAAAACGCAGGAACGGCGCAAAAGGAGGTGAAATTCCCACTTTTGGAGAAGAGGAAACTCGTTCCCCGTGCAAAATCCCCCGCCCTCCGCCACACTTGCCACGAAGGCTGCGCTTCGCCGCGCGCGGCGGTGGCACTGCCCCTACCTGCGCCGGCGGCGGGGGGGGGGGTCCCAACAGGGCCAAATCCGGCGCGGCGGGGCGAGGCGATGCCGGGGAGCGGAGCTGGGCGCCCGCTCGGCCGCCCCCCCGAGCACTTCCTGCTCGGCGCTCGCCGCGCACAAAAACTTCCTGAGCGACCCGAGGCGGCCGCGGCCGGCCCCAAACCCACAGTCCCGCGGGCCTCGCTTCTTCCCGGCGGGGAGAATGAGTCTGTGGGGGCTGCGGGGATGGGGAGCGGGGTGGGGACACGGGATGGGGACATGGGGATGGGGACATGGAATAGGGACATGGGATGGGGAGAGAGGATGGGGACACGGGATGGGGACATGGGATAGGGACATGGGATGGGGACACGGGATGGGGCACGGGATGGGGAGAGAGGATGGGGACATGGGATGGGGACATGGGATGGGGAGAGAGGATGGGGACACGGGATGGGGACACGGGATGGGGAGAGAGGATGGGGACATGGGATGGGGACATGGGATGGGGAGAGAGGATGGGGACACGGGATGGGGACACGGGATGGGGAGAGAGGATGGGGACATGGGATGGGGACATGGGATGGGGAGAGAGGATGGGGACACGGGATGGGGACATGGGATGGGGACATGGGGAACAAGGATGTGGAGTGGGGTTGGGGACATGTAATGGGGACACAGGGTGGGGAGAGAGGATGGGGAACGGGGAACAGGGTTGGGAAGTGGGGATGGGGACATGGGATGGGGACACAGGATGGGGACACGGGATGGGGAGAGAGGATGGGGAGAGAGGATGGGGAACAGGGAACAGGGATGGGGACACGGGATAGGGACATGGGATGGGGAGAGAGAATGGGGAATGGGGAACAAGGATGTGGAGTGGGGTTGGGGACATAGGATGGGGACACGGGATGGGGAGGGAGGATGGGGAACAGGGTACAGGGATGGGGAGCGGGGATGGGGACATGGCATGGGGAATGGGGAACAGGAATGGGGAGTGGGGATGGGGACACGGGATGGGGACATGGCACAAGGAGAGAGGATGGGGAAGGGGGAACAGGGATGGGGACACGAGATGGGGACACGGGATGGGGAGTGGGGACAGGGGGCTGGCTTTCAGGGGCCTTCTCAGCGCTCAGAGGTGCAGCGATGGAGAAGGTCCCCAGCCGTGGTGGCAGCTGAGGTCAGCTCCAGGACCCGCGGGACAGCCAGGGCCCCTGCTCCAGAGGTGTCCTGGAGCCCAAGCACCACGGCCGGGTGCCTGCCCACCCCGCAGATCGCAGCCCACCCGCACGCCTCGGGGCATCCTGCTGGCTTTGTGCCCTAAACCCCCCCGGGGCCACTGGGGGCCCTTCCCATCCCGGCCACATGGACACCCTGGTGCAGGGGGGGGGGCACGGTAGCCCCCCAGGCTTGCCACCTCCACAGCCAAAACCACAGGAAGCCCCGGTTCAGTTCTGAGCACGCGGGGACCCCCCCCAGCCCCCTCCCTGGCATTATTTCTGCAGCCCCCCCCCCCCCCCCCCCACGCAACTCTCCTGAGGACAGGGACAGGACGGGTGCTGTCACCTGAGGCTGGAGAAATGGGGCCACCCAGGGGGGCTTTGCCTGCCGGGGGGGGCTCACCAGCTTCAGGAGCACATTGGGCTGCTGGGGGGGGGGCCACACATGGCCTCCCCCAGCAGGGGACAGCAGGGGGACGGGGCAGCCCCCAGTCTTGGTCAGCATCTTGGCTGTGGCCAACATCACCCCCCCTGCAAGCGCCGTGCTCAGCACCCAGCCCCGTACCCACGTGCTGCCCTGCAGGATTTTGGGGTGCACAAGCTCTGGCTGTGCCCGGGGGGGGAGGAAATCATGCCTGGGGGGGGAGGGGGGGGGCAGCACACACATTTCCAGCCCGCTGCAGCAAAACCCGCTCAGCCTCAGCTCTGCAGCTGCACCGGGGCCGCTTTCGCTCGCGCCCGACGGCAGCGGGGAGGTGCTGGGGGGGGGGGAGAGGCACCGAGGGGGGGTTGGAGGGTGGGGGGGACGTCCTCACACCCGCCCCCCCCGATGGCTGCGCACGCTGCTGTCACCACACCGCAGCCGCTTTCATGTGACGGGGGCTGCGCCGCCGGCAGCTGCCTGCGGTCTGCAGGGCAGGATGAGCTCCTCGGCGCTCAGCGCCCGCACCGGGGCACGGGGTCCGTGCTGGGGGGGGGGGCGGGGGGGAGGTCCTCCCGCACCCCGAGAGCTGGGGGAGAGCAAACGCACGCCCAGGACAAGGTGGCCGAGGGGATGGGGTGACAGCAGTGGCGGGGTGCCCAGGGTGCCCCCGCGCCACCCCGTGCTCAGCACCACGTCCCCGCCGCCCGCCTGCATGTGCTGGGGGAACAGGAAAATCCCAGACGGGGCACTTTTGGCCCCAAACTGCCCAGCCAAAGGGGCTGCCGGGGCAGAAAACCAAAAAAACAACAACAACAACAAAAAAAAAAGACGACAAAACAGCAAAATACAACTTTCAGCCCCAAAACCAGCATCAACGAGAGAGCCGTGGGGCCCGGGGCGCACGGCGAGGTTTTGGCCCCCTCGGCACCCCCCAGGCACACGGCGCTGGCCCCGCACTCCCCGAGGGACTGGGACGGAGCTGGGGGTGTCCCAGCGGGTGTCCCCCCCCCCCCCCGGTGGGGACAGAGTGACACTAGAGGGCACCAGTGTCCGGGACGAGAGCGGCCACGGGGGTGCGGGGAGACCGGGGGGGTAAGATGGGGGTGGGGGGACCCCAGGGGGGTGGGAGGGTGGAGGGACCCCCAAGGGGGTGTGCTGGGGGTGTAGGAACCCAGGGGGGGCGTGCTGGGGGTATGGGGACCCCCCAGAGGGATGTACTGAAGTTGTGGGACCCCCAAAAGGGTGTTGGGTTGTAGGGACCACCAAGGGTGCGTGCTGGGGGTATGGGGACCCCCAGGGGGACGTATGGGAATTGTGGGACCCCCAGGGGGATGTGGGGGTGTAGGGGACCCCCAAGGGGGTGTGCGGCAGGTATGGGGATCCCAAGGGGATGTACGGGAGTTGTGGGATGCCCAGGGGGATGCAGGGGGTGTAGGGACCCCCAAGGAGGTGTGCTGGGGGTGTGGGGACCCCCAGGGGAAAGTATGGAATTTGTGGGACCCCCAGAGGGTTGTGCTGGGGGTATAGGGACCCCCCAGGGGGACATACTGGAGTTGTGAGACCTCCAGGGGGATGCGGGGGTGTAGGGACCCCCAAGGGGGTGTGCTGGGGGAATGGGGACCCCCATAGGGAAGTATGGGAATTGTGGGACCCCCAGGGGGATGCAGGGTTTAGGGAGCCCCAGGAGTGTGTGCTGGGGGTATGGGGATCCCCAGGGGGACATACTGGAATTGTGGGACCCCCGGGGGGGGTGTGCTGGGGGAATGAGGACTCCGATGGGGAAGTACTGGAGTTGTGGGACCCCCCAGGGGGGCTGAGGATGGAGGGAACCCCAGAGGGTTGTGCTGGGGTGTAGGACCCCCAGGGGGGTGTGCTGGGGGTATGGGGACCCCCAGGGGGACATACTGGAATTGTGGGACCCCCAGGGGGATGTGGGGGTGTAGGGACCCCCAAGGGGTTGTGCTGGGGGTATGGGGACCCCCAGGGGGATGTACTGGAGTTGTGGGACCCCCGGGGGTGAAGGTGGGAGGACCCCCAGAGGGTCGTGCTGGGGGCATGGGGACCCCCAGGGGGGTGTGCTGGGGCTATTGGGACCCCCAGGGGGACGTACTGGAGTTATGGGACCTCCAGGGGGATACGGGGGTGTAGGGGGCCCCCCAAGGGGATGCGATGGACCCTCCCCTCATGGAGACCCCACAGCTCAGGGCACCCCAGGCCCAGCCTCCCCCTGACACCCGCCGCTCCCCGCTCCCAGCCCCGTACCTGCTGGCCTCGTGCTGGGACCCGGCCCTGGGGGGCAGCGCGGGCGGGCGGCTGGGCGCCGGGGGGGCCTTGAGGGACTGGCTTTTGCATTCCACCTGGTGACGCTTGGCCGGCAGAGGCGGCAGCGGGGGTCTCGCCCGGCTCTCGGCTTTGGGGGCTGGCAGAGGGGGCAGCTCCGGGGCCGGGCTGCAGGGAGGGGGCGGCTCGGGGCCGCTGGCAGCCGGGGAGAACTTAACGGGGGGCCGGCAGCCCACCCTGGGCGGGATGGGGGGCGGCAGCAGGGCGACGCTCGCAGCCCCCTCGGGCTCCAGCAGCGGCGGGGACCGTGGGGGCTCCGTCGGCGCGGCGGTGCCAGCACCCTGGCGGAAGATGTGGCGCTTCATGGGCACCGGTTTCCTCGGGGGGGGGCTCGGGCAGGGCGGCCTCGGCGAAGGCTTTTTGGACGCCCAGCAGGATGCGCTTGCGGTGGCCGGGCAGCAGCACGCCGAGGCGGGTCAGCCCCTCGTCCGTCAGCGCCCGGCAGTCCCAGACGGTGCGCAGCTCGCTGCGCTCGAAGGCGTCGGCGTACTGCTCCAGGTGCAGGGCCGCCAGCCAGGCGGCCACCGGGAGCCACCCCCCCTCCTCCTCCATGGCGGGGGGCCCGCGGCGCTCAGCGCATCTCCTCCGCCCGGCGGGGCTCAGCACGGCGTCGGGACCTGGGGGAGGAAAGAGACGGGGTGAGCGCAGGTTCCCCGCGTCGAGCAGCCTGAGTTTTGGGGGGGGGGGGGGTCCCCTCGCCCCTCCAGCACCGCCCTCGTCCCCACCAATTGGGTGACCAAATGGGGCTGCGGGTGAGCTGGGAGTGGCACGGTGCCAGCCCAGGCACCTAAATGTAGGTGCCCCAGCGCTAATTAGAGCCACCCCCGGGGGCTCTAATTAGAGTCACCACGGGGGCTCACCGCGGAGAGCTGGGCACGGCGCGGCAGCGGGTGCTAGGGGTGCTGGGACCAGGCTGGTGGCACGGCCCGGTGCTGGAACCACGCTGCCCATGGGGTCCTCATGGCTGGGTCCCAGCAGAAGGAGCCTGCAGAAGCCATCCGGACACGGTGGTGACAGTGCCAAGGGTGGCATGGCCGGGGGGACACTGCAGGCTCTGGCTGGGGGAGCTGCTGGCTGCCCCCTCCCCGCCTGCTCTTGCCATCCTCTTGCTCCTCTGCGTCCCTGCCGCAGGACAGAGGACACCCAGCCAGGGATGGGCTAATCGATAGGGTGCGGGGGTGATGTATAAATAGCTCCTGAGCCGCTGCAAGGCGGGCAGGCAGCCCGCTGAGGAGCCCCAAAATGCTGGACGATGGTGTGGCCACGGCCCCTGGCACAGACCCAGCCGGTGCACAAGCCAGGACAGGGGGACGCGGGCAGACGGATGGGACCAGGGGGGTCGCATCTCCTCCAGAAACATTGGGCAAAACCTTTCCATGGAAACGTGGTGCCGAGAGGAGCCGAGGTCCCCGCTGCCCTGGCAGGGCGCTGGTGGCCGTGGCTGTCCCCAGCTTGTCACTGTGCCCGCAGAGCCCCCGGCGTTTTATCTCACAGCCCAGAGGCTCGTGTGCTTGGCTGCGGGTTGTAAATCTGCCGGTGTGGGGAGCGAGCTCGTGGTTTTAGGAGCGGGGCCAGCTCCCGGCTTCTGACTGCAAGCACTCAGCTCCCTGCCTGGCTGCTCGCAGCACTGGGTGGCGGCAGGGGGCCAGCCCCGTGTCACCCCCATGTCACCTCCCTGCTGCCCTGTGCCACCCCTGTGCCCTCCGCATGCCATCCCGTGCCATCCCCATGCCACCCCTGTGCCTCCCCATGCCGGGGGCGCTGCAGGCTGCCGGGCTGAGCCTCTCCAGCCACCCAGCTGCACGGAGCAGGGCCGTGGCCTGTGCCCAGGACCTGACACGAGCTTGCCCCCATGCCCGGGCCAGCCGACGGTTCCTCAGGGACTCAGCCCCCCCGGCACTGCAGTCCCAAGTCCTTCTCCTGCCCCGCTCCAGCCCTCGGCCCCTCTCCCACCTGCAGAGCCTGAAGCTGTCCCCAGCGGCGAAGAAGCCAGCAGTGCTGGATGTCACCAAGCACACAGGGCGGTGCTCGGGGTCACCGCCACCTCCCCGTGCCCCAGCCTCTTCCCCGCAGCTCATGGGGAAGCTGAGCACCCTGCAGCACTGCGCAGCACCCAGGACACGGGCGGGGAGGAGAAGCAGGGCTCACCCTCAGCCTCAGCACCCCAGTTCCTGGTGGCCCCGGGCGGGAGGCTGAGCTCCCGCACCCATGAACTCTGATCCCGGCCACGCAGCGGGCTGGGAGGCAGCGGGCGAGCAGCGTGATGGCCCCGCGGCCGTGCCGCTCGGCACACAGCTCGGCGCTCCGGGCCGGCCCCGGCTGCGTGCCAGCGAAGCGAGAGCTCCTCTTTTCCTGGGTGACCCGGATCTGCAAGCCCGGGACGCGCGGCTGTGCCGGGGGAATGCGCGGTGAGCTCGCCCCGCTGCCACCGAGGAGACCCAAAGAGTGCGGGGCAGCGGGACGTGGTGCTCAGCCTGCAGCACCGCAGGATGATGGGGGCCGGGCAGGCGAGGGGATGCCCCTGGCCGAGGGGTTTGTGCAGCTCAAACACCTCCGACGGGAGCTGCGGGGCCTGGGGCTGCCGGGAAGCTGCCGCTGCCCCTGTTCAGCCTCCTGCAGCAGCACCGGGGCTGGGACCCCCAGCACCATCCTGCACCCCGCGCCCGCAGCCCCCTGGCACCCCACCAGCAGCACCCACAGCACCTTTCAGAGCAGGCGCCGGCGGCTCCTTCCCGAGGAGGAGAGCAAAGCGGAGTGCTGAGCCCCGCCGTGCAGAGCCCCCTTATCTGCAGGAGCAGCGGTGACGGGAAATCCTGCCCCTGCCACCCCCCATCGGCACACCAGACGCGGCCACAGCACGTCAGGCACGGGGCCACACGTCCCCAGGCGCCACCAGCGGAGCAGCGCCGGCGTCCCCGATTCCCCCGCCGCCCTGACCCCGGCACACGTTTTATTTCGGGCTCGCTAGGAGCTCCTTCTGCCCTGCTCAACAAGAGCCAGAGGATTTCCTGCTGCTATAAATACGCTGATCGCGAAATCTGGCCCTCGGAGTCACATTTTTTCTGACTCATGCTCCTCCGACCCCCGTGGTTCCGGCAGCTCAGCTGCTGCTGCTCCTCCCCGACGTGGTGCTGTGCACAATGTGCATAAAGAGGCACATTTATGGGGTGCGGAGCGAGCAGTGGGCCCGGGCCAGACCCCCACAACCCCCCAGATATTTTTGGGGTGCACAACCGGCAATAAACCCCCCAGAAGCACAAACCCCGTCAGCCCCGCGGGGAGCTGCTCAGGGATGCGCACACAGCCGGGCACTTTCCCTCTCACGCCCCCGGCACTAAAAAAAAAAAAGCCACCTGGCTTTAAAAATAGGCGAGTGACGCCGCGCGGTGACACTGCTGTCACAGGACATCCGGCACTGCCTCTGCGCACGCGGGCTCGTCCCCCGGCTGCTCCCTGCCCCAGTCCGGGCCCTGCAGAGGAAAAGCAGAAGGAAACGCAGCGCTGCCGCCGTCCCGTCCCCTCTCTGCCACCTTTCGCAGCAAAAAAAAAAAAAAAAAAAAGCCCTGAAAATCCATTTTCTGGTCCTCGCCGGGCTCCTTGGGGCCACGAAAGCGCAGCCCCAAGCACAAAGCTCTGAGCCCCGCGGCACAGCGGGGGGGCACGGGGAGGACCCTGGATTCCAGGAGCATTTGGAGAGAAAAGCAAAGCCCTGGTGGCTCCCCTGGCTCAGGATGAGACCCCTGACCCAGCCCATCTGCAGCGCCCTGCTAGAGCACCTGGGGGGGGTGTAATACCGCGAAAAGGGGGGATCTGGGGAGCGCACACATGGGCAGAGCACCGTCAGGGCCACGGTTTGATATTTACAAGCAGCTCTCCTGGCACGGAGCAGCCTTGGGGGCAGACCCGCTCAGGACATCCCCTCCCTTGCCGTTCGGTTTGCTGCTGGCCCAGGGCTGGGACACGTCTGGACCCCGCACACCCCCCTCACCGTCCCGAGCCCTGTCCCCAGCAATGCCCGGGGTGGTGCAGGGACGGATCCTGGCTCCAGCAGGGCTGCAGGGCCGTGCCACACCGCTCTGAGCCTGCCCAGCGCAGCGATGCCATGCAGCTTGCTGCCTCGGGGGAGCACAAGGGGTTTGGAGAAGCTCCCCTGGTGCGTTTTGCAGTGCGCAATCCCAAAAGGGATAATGTCACCCCACACAGGGACGAGAAGGAGCCGCCAGGAGCGACGGGCACAGGGCTGGGAGCACCTGGAGCTGGGGGGCGAGGCGGTGCTGGGGGCAGCCCTGCAGGACGGAGGGCATTGCAGCGGGGCCATCACACCGAGGTGGCACCACGGCACCACCCCATCAGCTCCCCGAGGGACCTGCGGGCCCTGCCCCTTGGGCTGGAGTCGCCTTCGCTCTTTAGCACTTCGCCCCGGCACGTGTCAGCCGCGTAAATCATTCATCAGCCCCTTGCCGGCTCTCCTCCTTGGGCCATTAATCATTTAACCTCCACCCGAAAGGAGACGAGGAAATTCCAGAAAGAGGAGAGCCGCTGGAAACAACACAGGCTGCTGCAACCTGAGGAGCGGCGCCCAGCTCCCAGCTCGCTCCCCGCACCCCCCCGTCCCCTTTTTGGGGACACGGTTTCTGGTGGCACGGCCCCAGAAGATGCACGGAGCAGCTCCGACCTCCAGGGCTGGGCGAGGAGGGAGCCCCCCGCTCCCAGCACCCAAATCCAAATCCCCCCTGTGCTTCCCGGCCGCATTCCTCCCGCGATTAGGCAGCGCCTCTCGGGTTTTGTAAGGGACTTAGCGGCTGGGGGAGCCTCGTGCCTGGGGCTGCAGGCACGGCCTCTGAGCCAGGAGGATGGAGCCTGGACCCCAGAACAGCTGGGAACAGACCCCACCAGCCCCAGCACCGGCTTCATCCCCCTGCTGTGCCTCAGTTTCCCCATGCTGGGGACGCAGAACTCGCTGCAGGGGACACAGCACGGTCCCCGTAGCTGCTTCGTCCAGACCAAGGGGCTCAGCAATCCCTGTGCTCTGAAGCAGGGGTGCTGGCTGCTTCTCTGTGTGCTCCCCACCCACCCCATCCTCACGGACCTGGCCTGCTTGCACCCAAATTAACGGAGATATTTGGATGCTATTTTACCCCCAGCCACCTGCATGCAGCTCCCAGGCAGGGCTCCCACCAGGGACCCCATCCACCCCGACCCGTGCGCCAGCACCCCCTGTCCCAGCCCCTGGGGGGGGGTCACCCTGCTCCCAGGGTCCTTGGGAGAGCCCCCAGAAGACCCCCACAGAGGCAGCTTGTGCCTGCTGTCCCCTCGGGGGGGTGCTGCCTGCTCCAAACTGCCGCCCGATATTTCACCACCCTGCACCGTGCCACAGCGGGGGGGGACATGGTGCCAGATGGGGGTCCCCGTACCCCACAACGGCCCCAACAGCCTGGGAAGCTGTGGCCAGGGGAGCTGCCAGCACCGCCACGTGAGCGATCGCCATCACCTCCACATGATCCAGGAGGACTCGTTCAGCATGCGAACGCCCCCCGCGCCCCCAGCCCCAGCCGGCGGCGGGTTGGCAGGGCCGGCTCACCCGCTGTTCCCTCTCCAGCCCGATTACCCCAAAAGTAGCTCCATTTCCAGGGCAGATGGAGTGAAGCAGGAGAACCGAGGTGCCCTCCCCGCTGTGTGCCCCCCAGCCCAGCGGGAGAGCTCCTCCTGGACCCACCGTGGCGGTGGGCTCTGCGTCGGGCACGGCACCGCATGGGAACCCCGGCACGCACCGCCAGAAACCCAGCACCCCGACTGCAGCCCCCCCGGCCCCCCCTGTGCCGTGCTGCCGGTGCTGGGGTCACCCGGGGGGGGACAGAGGCTTGGTCAGGGCTGGTGGCAGCGCTGCTGCTGGCTGCCACCCCCGGGCCAGCACCATGGGAGCAGGACCGAGAGCCCTTGGGCGTGAAGCGCTCGGCGGACCGGTCTGATTCAGGTCCCGATTCCTCTTTCAGCATCTGCAGTCTGACAGGCAGGGCAGACAGACAGACAGACAGACAGACAGACGGACAGACCCCGCCGGCACACCCAGTTTCCCGTTCCCATGCCCCCGGGCTCTGTAGGTGGGAGGAAAGCGGGCGAAGCGCGGTACCTGGGCTCAGCTTTGGGACGTGGGTGGGGAGAGCGCTGCCAGCCCGCAGCCCATGCCCGGCTCCGCGCCGCGCTCCAGGCTCTGCGCAGGGCTTTCTGCCTTGCCGAGGACTTCCTCAAATGCCTCCTCGGAGATCAGGAACTTGCAGAAAGAGCAAGGCGCCCGTTAAAAGCCCCGCATGCATGGGAACGTGTTGCAATAACCGCTGCTAGAGCGGCTGCAAGAGGCCGCGGGGTGAGCGCGGCCCCTGCTATCTCAGCAGGACAGCGAAGCGCCTCCGACCGCAGCCGCCGCAGGACCCGCGCGGAGGAAATCAGGCCAGGGGGCCGGGGGCACCGGCGGCACCCGGTGAGCCCAGGGCTCGCAGCAGGGACCCGGGCACCAGGGAGGGGATGGTTCGGGGACGGATGGGCCAAGCAGAGCCCGGCCAGGGCAGGGCTGCCACGTCCCCTCCACCAGGACCCCACTCCGGTGGCGGCAAGGGCGGAGGCGCGAAGCCCCACGGAAGCAGGCGGCCAACGCAAGGGGATTTCAGCCTCTCACCAGGAGGAGCAGCCCGGGGGGGGCCTGGCCAGCCCGAGGCTCGCACCCAGTGTGCAGCAA
Organism: Cygnus olor; assembly: GCF_009769625.2. Classification (NCBI taxonomy): domain Eukaryota; kingdom Metazoa; phylum Chordata; class Aves; order Anseriformes; family Anatidae; genus Cygnus; species Cygnus olor. Next base: position 208,506,817 of record NC_049169.1, read on the forward strand.
GCTCCCACCCTGCACGCCACGGGGGGTCCCAGCGGGCACCGGGGACACACGGCCGGGTGGCGGGGAAGGACCGGTGGGAACTGGGTGCCGCAGGGTGCCCCGCGCCTTTGCCCATGCCACATTGGGCAACCAAGCCACCGCACCAAGGTCATTTTTACCTCTTCCTGCCTAAACAGATAAAGAATCCTCAGCAGGACCTGGGCTGTGCCCAGGCTGAGGTCCCCGAAGTCCCCGCAGAACCCAGGCGGGCGGCTGGGAGCGAGGCTTCAGGCGGCACGACCGAGCCGCTCCCAGCCGGGAGTGGGAAGCTCCTGCATCCTCACACCGAAACCTGCCCCCACAAATCCCTGGCGAGCAGAAAACATCCAAAAAAGCAGAAGCAGGGGCCTGGGATCGCAGACAGCCCTGGCTCCCAGATGCACCGCAGCCCCAAAATCTCCCATGGGAACGACTCCAGCGTTTCACTGCTGCCGAGTCAAATTAGTTCGGCGGCAGCAAGGGTTTCACTTTGAGAAGGTGAATCTGTTTCATTTTCAAGATTTCACGGCGGAGGGCAAGCCAGTAAACACAGCATGCAAATAATATTCAAACACTCCAGGCCCTAGGCAGCATTCTGATATCAAGTTGTGTCTTGCAAAGTCAGCAAAACCCGGGGGTGGAAAAGGTTCCTCAGAGCCCCTTCTGCTGCCAGCGATCGCAATCTCAAAGTGCTCCTCGCTGAAGCAGCCCGCGCGGTGCCAGAGCCTCGCGGCAGGCTTTTGGTGCTGCCTTTCAGCTCCTCCGCACCTCTCCTCCCTCCGGGGGTGTCACCGGGCTGCCAAACCCTGCGTGGTGGGAACCGCCTGGAGGTGGCTGGGCACGGCACGGCGGGTGTGCACGCACCATAGGTGTGCACGGCAGGGCGGGTGTGCATGGACAATCAGGGTGTGCATGGTGGTGAGGGTGTGCACAATCAGGGCGCGCACGGTGCTGAAGGTGTGCAAGGACCCCCTCAACCGGGACACCCTCAATTGGGTGCGCAATCGGGGTGTGCATGGATGGTGGGGGTGTGCATAGCACTGCAGGTGTGCACAGACAACCAGGGGTGTGCACGGACAATCGGGGTGTGCATGGCAGGGCGGGTGTGCACACACCATGGGTGTGCATGGACAATCAGGGTGTGCATGGTGGTGAGGGTGTGCACGGACAATCAGGGTGTGCACAGCAGGGCGGGTGTGCACGGACACCCTCAACTGGGACACCCTCAATTGGGTGCACAATTGGGGTGCGCATGGAGGATCGGGGTGCACATGGCACTGTGGGTGTGCCCGGATAATCAGGGCGTGCGTGGCACTGCAGGTGTGCACAGACAACCAGGGCTGTGCACAAACAATCGGGGTGTGCATGGCAGGGCGGGTGTGCACAGACAATCAGGGTGTGCCCAGTGGTGAGGGTGTGCAAGGACAATTGGGGTGCGCATGGAGGATCGGGGAGCTCACAGCGGTGTGGGTGCGCAGGGCACTGCGGGTGTGCCTGGATAATCAGTGTGTGCATGGCACTGCGGGTGTGTGTGGACAATCAGGGGTGTGCACAGACAACCAGGGTGTGCACGGCACTGCGGGTGTGCACAGACAACCAGGGGTGTGCACAGACAACCAGGGTGGCAGCTCGGCAGGGGAGCCGAGCCGTGGTCCTGCTGCGGTGCACCCCGCTCCCTGTCCCACGGCACGGGCAGCTCGGGGGGCCCCAGGCCCCATCAGCAGCACCCACGAAGCGGGAGGAACGTGACAAGGAGGGCACGGGGCACCCTGAGAGGCTCCCTGCTGAGTTCCCCCTCGCAGTGACGGTGCCATGGGGCCTTCATCCCACAGCTGGAAGTAAAACCTGGGAAGGTGAAGCGTGCCCTAGGCTGCAGCACGAACGGGGAAACGCGCGGCCCCTGCCTCCCCCGCGGCCCCAAAGCACTCCTTCCTCCTGCCTTGCACCAACGGGCCGGATCCGGAGCCAGCCGTGTCCAGGCATCCTTCCCCACGGACGTGGCCCTCGGCCCCAGGAGGTATTTACCCCGCAGGAGATGTGGCGGGGAGCGGGTGGGTAAGGCAGGTGGGGCACCATTTGGGGTCCCCCCCTTGTATTCGCCATCAAAGCAGTCCCTGGGGGAAATTTCCCGGCCTTTTTCCTCTGCCCTGGTCCCTTCCTGGCCTCGAGGCTGAGGCACCAGGTCTAAGCACTGCTGCTGTGTCTTGGGGTTAATTCCCCCCACCTCACTACGGCTCTGAGCAGCCCCCAGCTCTGCTCAGGGCCTGTCTCGTGCAGGGCTTGCACCACAGCAGCACACGGACGCCCCACGGGGCACCCCGCTCCCTGCCCCTCTCCCAGCCCTTCCCAGGGGCTCGGGGACTGAAATGAGGGCAGAAAATCACCGCTGCTTCGTTTTTCACGTGCCAAAGGCGGGGCAGCGTGCTCTTTGCAGGGGCTGCTGCTGACGCCCCCCTCCCAGGACCTCGCTGCAAGGCAGAAGACGAGGCTCACCTCCAGCCACCGGCCTCCCCTCCCCGGTCAGCGCTCACAGACCCCCCCTCACGGGGGGAATGAAGCACCCTGGAAGCACAGGGCAAGCAGCACGAGGCTTCGAGCGAGCTTAAATACTGGATGACCGAGCTGGGCCCGGAGAGGGCAGGGAGCGCGGCTCGCTGCGGGGACCCTCGGGGGGCTGCACACACCAGGGGACAGGGGACAGCGCGGTCCCAGCTGGCTCCCAGGGCCCCCCTCCAGCCCCGTTACCTTGTGGGCAGACACCTTCCCCCACAAGTGCCTGACACACTTTCTGCCTCCTGCAAAAATAGGTCAGGAAACCAGGCCCCGTCCCGCCGGGTCCCAGCGCGGGGCGGCGATGCCACGAGGGGGCTGCACCCCAAATCGCTGCCTGGGGCAGGGGACACGGCACGGCACTGGGCGCCACCTGCATCCACGGCACCGGAGGATGCTTGTCCCCGCCAGGACAAGCCCCTGCCACCAGGACCCTGCAGATGGGGCCGGGTTTGGGGCATGGGATGCATCCCTCGGGATGCCCCGCTGCCCGCTGCGCTCCCGTCCTGCTGCTCCCAGGGGGCAGCGACCTGCCCGTGGCGGCCCCGCAGGGTGCTCCTGCCTTCGGGGGGGGACCCAGCACCTCCTCCCCTGCAGGCCTCATCCACCCCACGCACACAGCACCGCCGCTGCTGCACGAAACCCGCTGGGACCCGGCTTCGCCTCCCCGCGAGCGGGAAGTGAAAGCTGTCGGTGAGCGGCCCCAGGCAGCTGCACCGGGACCCCTGGCTGCCCTCCTCCCCCTCCTCCTCTTCCTCCTCCTCCTCCTCCTCCTCCTCCTCCTCCTCCTCCTCCTCCTCCTCCTCCATGCAGTCCAGGGCCCCCGTCCCAAACAGTGTGCCTCTAAATGGCCAGCTCCGTGGGGTGCAGCAGCACCACACCCCTGTGCCAGAAAACCCTGTCCCCAAGGCAGCCCTGTCCCCGAGCCACCTCTATCCCCAAGCTACCCCTGTCCCCGAGACACCCCTACCCCAAACCACCCCCTGCCCCTTGCCACCCCCGTGCAGCCCGTCAGCAGAGACAGGCACCGAGCCCCGGCGTGCCGACTGGCACCGAGGACGCCCCCTTTCCACCCCACAACCACACACACCAGCTTTGCAAAACCCTCTGTGTGCGGCGCCGCCTCACCTGCAGCTTTGGGGTGTCCGAGGGCCGCCCCCCGAGCACCCCCAGGGGGGGCGGCATCGCCAGCCCCCAGCGCTGCGCTCGCAGGGAGGGGACGCGGGGCGCGGGCACTGCGGGGTGGCACGGCGGCGCTTCCGAACCTGCCCCAGCTGGGCGGGAAGCCCCGAGGTATTTTTAGAGCATTTTTTTTTTTTCCCCCTTCAAGCGTGACGCTCGCGGTGTGCCGCAGGAGGTCGGAGCCCTCACACCATGCGGGCCTGCCTGCAGACCGAGCCCGGGGTGGGGGGGGGTGGTGCCTGGATCTGAGGTGCCCCCTGCGTCGCCAAGAGGGGTCAAAGCCGCCCTCCAGCAATGTGCGAGCCCACGAGAGCCTCCGGAGGCTTCGTGCACCCCGTAGGGGAGGAGGAGGGGAAGGAGGAGGAGGGCTGGGGTGCAGCACCACTCCCCTGTTCCCTGCGCAAAGCCCAGGAGCACTTTTCGTCCCGCTGACCCCATTCTCCAGCGGCACGGGTTTCTGGCTAAGCACACGGCCACGTGCGTTTTCGGATGGGGAGCTCGTGGGCCTTGTACCCTGCGATGCAAAGACCCCTCCCAGAGCCAGGGAACGAGGTGTGATCAGTAAGTGAGGGGCAGCGCTCAGCAACTCCAGCCAGCAGGGACCTGCTGCTCCCCGGCGGCAGGCTCAGGACCCACCGGGGCACCACGGACCAGAGGGAGACCCCGGTGGCCACGGACGCAGCTGGGGCAGCCATGGGGCGGGCAGAGCGATGCTATGGGACCGGGCAGAGATGCTATGGGGCAGGAGCAGGGCAGGCATCCCACAGCAGGGCGTAGCAGCAGACCCCATAGCTCAGCATCACCGGGGACACCCCCCTGGCGTCCCACCTCGCCACCCCAGAGCCCCCCAGCCCTGTAGGGGCAGAGCCCAGCACCTCCTGCACCCAGCAGCACAGAGGCGGTGCCGCAGTGTTGCAAAGGGCTCCAGGCGATGGGTCACATCCTGGCCACCCCCCTGCAGGATTTCACCTTCTGCTATGGGGTTTTATAGCTCTTTCTGAAGCAGTCCCACCTGTTCAAAGCACTGAGAACGGGACATTCATCACCTCCTATCATCTGCCCTAAACCACCCCGGGATCGCAGGAGCCACCCGCGGCACGCTGCGACAGCACGAGCAGCCCTCCAAATTCACTGAGCGTGACTTTCTTTGCCTGGAGGCACAGACGTACACCGTGCACGGCGTTGCTCCTCTTTTGGGGACCTCCCTGCCCACGGAGAGGAGCCGAGAGCCACCGGAGCCCGGCACCGGCCAGCCCCGCTCCCCGCAGACCCCCCTGCGGTGCCCGGGGAGGTTTTCCAGGTCCTGCCTGCTTTGGGGGATTGGCAGAGACATCCACGGGGCAGGGAGGGATCCCGAAATCCTACACTGCCATAAATCACCCATCCCTGGTGCCCTCTGCTCCCGTAACAGCTCCGGGCAGCCTGGCACAAAGGGTCCCGAGGTGGGTCCCTGGGGTCCCCGGTGTCTGGGGTGCAGCGAGGCGCAGGGACACCCCCAGCCCGCCCAGCCGGGGGGATCGGACTCCCCGCACACAAATCAACGTAAGCAGAGAGCAGACGAACACCCCCTGAAATCACGGTGACCGGGGGCACCTCTGGCTGCGCCCCCCCCCAAACTGCAGACGGGTCAAGACCCCCGTGTCCCAGCGCTGTCCTCCTGCCACCAGCACCACCAGGACGGAGCCCACGGGACATCCCTCGCCCATCAGAGGAGCCACAGCAGAGCCAGGCACGCGCTGCCTGCAGCTCCCCGACCACTGCCTGAGCACGGCAGCGCCTTCGGAGGTGACTCGGTCCCGGTGAACACCGCCAGCTGGCACCGCATCCCTGCGGCGACACCAAACCCCCCCACCCCCCCCCGGCAGCGAGGGTCCCCCCTTGTGGGGACGTCCCCCAGCCCCACACCCCCAAGCATCTCCCCGCTGGCACTGGGAGGGGGAAGAAGGGTGAAGCCCCGTGCTTGCCACCCCACTGACACCGCAGGGCGATGCAGCAGCACCGTGCCCTGCGCCCCGGGGCCGTGCGGGAGGCACCGAAGCCCGGCGAGGAGCAGGGGCAGCAGGGCAAGGCGCCCAGCCCCGCGGCGTTTGCGCTCTGCCTGCTGCGATCGGCGCTGCGCGGGCGCTGCTGGCAGGGATCCGGCCGAGCCGCAGCTGCCGACTTTGTCTGGCCGTGAATCGGGACGCGCCGAGCAGTTTCCCGAAGCGAAAACAAATCTGCCAGCCGGGGCTCTCGCCCTGCGCCGGCTTCAGCCCTCCGCCGCCGGCCCGCCGCCCCCCACCGTGTCCCCGGCCGTGTCCCCCCGCAACCCCGAGCCCCTGCCCCGCTGGGAGCTCCCTGCTGGGTGCTCAGCACCGGCAGGATGGGAACCGGGCTCTCTCGGGGCCACCCCTGCCCGATTTGGGCCCTGAGGGTGCCCAAGGCAGGGGCACGGCCTGTGTGGGAATTCCCACAAAGCGGCGTTGGGGGACCCGTGGTGGCAGGGGGGTAAACGGGGCGCTGCTGCTGCTGCGCCCCCCCCTGCCGGGGTGTGGCCGGGGATGGAGAGGGGCACAGCACGGCCAGAGCCCGCGGGAGACTGGGGCTGAGCTGGGAGGTGCTGGGGTTAAGCTGGGATGTGCCGGGGTGTGCTGGGGGTGAGCAGGGATGTGCTGGGGTTAAGCTGGGATGTGCCGGGATGCCTCCAGCTGGGGACACAGCCCCACAGTTACCAAGCTGAGCACCTTTGGAGCATGAATGCAACCCGTTCCCCCCCGCACCTGCCCCTCCAGCAGCTCACCCGACCCCCAGCTCGGCACGGTGCGAGAAGCAGAGGCAGCAGCAGCAGCAGCAGCAGCAGCAGCACGCGGGGCAGCGCAGGACGAGCGGGGCCAAAGCTTGGGGTGCACGGGGTGGGGGCACTGCCCAGCACCCCGGGCAGAGGCGCAGGGAGCCAAGCACAGCGAGGGGCACCCCGGTACCTCCGTCTGCCGGCAGCAGCTGGGGCTTCGCTGCGGATGCCGCCGCAGGTCGCGGAGCCGAGGCAGGCGCAGCAGCTCCGCCAGGCCCGGGCTTGTTCCCCACTTGCAGCCTTGGCTGCCTCATGGAAACGGGAGCCGAGGGGAAAACCGCAGGGACTTTCCCAAAAAAAAATATAAAATGGGCCGGTTTGTTGTATTTTTTTTTTTCCCTGCCCGCCCAGTTCTCTTCTCAAGGCCTCGGCAAGGGGAAAAAATGAAGCGCGGCGGCTTGGGGCACCGGGGTCCCCAGCCTGGCACCGGGATCCTCCCTCCTGGGGCCGGATCCTGCGCAGGGGGCTTGAGGGGGGTCCCCCGGCCCTCGCCCCCAAGCAGCAGCCGCGGTCCCCTCCCCGTGGCCGCTCGCCGTCCCGGTGCCAGCAGCGCTCGCAGCAGAGGCGGTCGGAGGGGCGCGGGCGGACAATGCCCCTTTCATCCCGCGGGGCGGCTCGGGGACGGGGACGGGGACGGGGACACGCTCGCTGCCGGCTGCCTTGGCCCCACGCCGGCCCCACGGCCCCTCTTGCCGCCTCGTGCACGGCAGCACCACGAGCCGGCAGCAAGGGTGGGTGCCCGCCTCGAGGGGATGAGCCCCCACGGGTGCCCAGGCCAGAGGGTGCCCGACCCCTCCCCAAAAAGCGCCTCAGCTCCCTGCATCCCCGTGCTCTCAGCATCCCGACCCCCTGCGTGCAGCAGTCGCTGCAGGATGCGCTCCCCAAGCCTTCGGCCGAGGAGGAGGAGGAGGAGGAGGAGGAGGAGGAGGAAGAGGTTGTGGCCTTACCCGGCTGCTGAAGGGCACCCTAAAAGCGCAGGGTGCGCACCCCTGCCAAGCCCAAGGCCCGGAGACCTCCCGGCAGCAGCGGGGGCTCACCAAACCCTCCTGAGCCAGCGGTGGGACCGAAACCAATCTCATGCCATGAGCAAGCCTCCGCAAACAGCCCTCGTGTGCCCTGTCCCGGCCGGTTTGTGTCCCCGCATCCTACCTGCGCACCCGAAGCCCCCGGCCTCGTGGTGCTGCCGGCACCCGGCCACGCTCCGAAGCATCCTCTGCTCCCCAGGGAGCTGCTGCTCCTCACGACCCCCCAGCACCAGGTCCCTGGGAGCACCAAGAGGCAAACGACCCCAAAAACACCCCCGAGGGGCTCTGTCCCCCCCCACCCCCGTGCCACCCACAGCCCGCCCTCAGCTCCGGTTTTGCTCCGCTCTTGCCCCGCGCAGGGGTGGAGCGGTGCCCGCTCCCGTTTTAATTGGGTCCTATTTTTAATGCCGCTTTTAATGAGCGCTGGGAGAGGCGAGGGGGAGGCCGGGGAGGACGCAGCGATCGCAGTTACGGGCGGCAGCAGCGGGTCCCTGGTGCCCGGCCCGGACTCACGTGGGGCTCATGGGGTGCAGCGGCCGCAGGCGGGGGGACATCGCAGTGCCTGCCCCCAACCCATGCCATAGGGACCCAAAATGCTGCGTGTCCCTTTGGGCAAGCCCCTGCCCTCCCCACCGGGGTACTGGGGCAGTGGCACGGGCGAAGGGCAGCGGCGGTGGCCACAGCTGGGTGCCCCGGTGGCGTCACCCAAGCCCCCCGCAAGGGTTCCGGGGGCTCCCAAAGCCGGAGCATCCCCCCCGAGCCCCCCCCAGTCCCCCCACACCTCGGCCGAGCCAGGAGCGCTCACCCCAAATCTTTTTGCAGCCTGGCAGCTTTCCTTTTTTTCTTTTCTTTTTTTTTTTTCTTTTTTTTTTTTTTTGCTGTTTTGGGGCAATTTCGCAGCCCGGAGCGGGAGGGACGGGGCCGTGTTTGCGCGCCCCCCCCAAAACACCACCGGCGAACGGGACGGGCTCGGCGCCCCCTTTCCCCTTTCCCCCCCAATCCCCCCCCCCCCCGGGCACCCGAACGCCGCCGCCACCGCCCCGCGGCCCGGGGGGGGGCCCGGAGCTGGCCCCGGGGCCGCCCCCCCCTGCACAAAGTTGGCCAGGAAGTGACCGGGAGGGGGAGGGGGGGGCGGGCAGTGCCCTGCGGACCCCCCCTCCCTGGGCAGCGAGGGGTCTCCCCAGCTCTCCTGGGCAGCATCCCGGGGCCGGGGGGGGCCGGGGGGGGCGCACTGACCTGGCCGTGCCGCTGCAGGCGCTCCCGGGGGCTCGGGGCAGGGCAGCGCGGGGGGAGGAGGAAGAGGAGGAGGAGGAGGAGGAGGAGGAGGAGGAGGAGGAGGAGGAGGAGGAGGAGGCCGAGCCCTTCCCACGCCTCACTCAGCGCACAGCCCCCCCCGGGCCCCCCCCGAGCCCCCCTTCCCCGGGGCTGCTCAACCCTTATCAGCCACCCGAGAATCCCCCAAAGGCTCCCCAGCAGCCCTCGGGCGGGGGTGTTGGGGGGGGGGCTTCACCTGGGGGGGGGGCGACCCCCGGTCGACCCCGAGGCGCCCCCCCCTCTTTTATTCCCCCCCCCCCCCCCCCCCCCCCCCCGTTTTATGGCGCTCGGAGCCTCCTCGCCCCGAATGCCCCCCCCCCCAAAGCCCAGCTCCGGGGGGGTCTCCTGGGGCTGTCGGGGGGGGGGGGGGGTGAAACCCCACTCGGGGGGCTTTGGATGGCGCAAAAGGCCGGGGGGGGGCACCCAGGCAGTGCCTCAGCTACCCCGGACCAAAGGTGCCCAGGTGGCCCCCCCAGGGTGGGTGGCGGGGGGGGGTCACCGCGCCCCGTCCCCAGCTTGGGACTGGTGTTAATGGGGCCGGGAGCTGCTCTGGTGGCCCCCCCTTTCCGAAAGACCCCCCGGGGGTCCCCACGGTGCCAGGGACCCCAGCACCGGGACCCTGGGGGCAGCCCCTGCCCGAGCCCATCGCCGGGGGGGGGGGGAAAGGGACGGGGACGGTCCCGTTGGGGGGGGAGGGAGGCAGGACGGAGAGGCGACCCCCCCTCGCCCGAGTTATTTGTTTTATTCCTAAATAATCCGCTCCGGTACAAGGTACAAAACCTGCCCCCCGCCCTCGCCGCCCCACGCCCCGGGGCAGCGCGGTGCGGGGGCACCTGCGAGTGGTCACACACCGAGCTCGGGGCCCCCCCTCCCCGAGAAAAGGGGGGGGGAGGGCAGAAGCCCCCAGGGACCCCCCCCCCCGGGGATGCTGGGGGGCCCCCCAAGCTCCCCCTGCATGCTTGGACACGCCAGGAGCCCCCCAGCCCCCCCTGCACACCCGGGGGTGCCGGGAACCCCTGGAGCCCCCCCTGCAGTGTGGGCAGACCCCCCCCAACCCCCCCCCCCCCCCCCAGCAGAACAGAGGGGATGGAGCCCGGCAGGGAGCGGGGTGGTGGGACGGGGGGGGGGGGGGGGTCCCCTCCTCCTCTGCCCCCCCCCCCGGCGAGAGCTGAAGGGCACCTTGGGTTTGCCACCGACGGGGACAGCGGCGGCTGGGGGGGACCGGCCGCCACCCCCAGCCTAGGCAGGGGGGGGACAACGACCCCCAGCCCCTCCCGGCCCTCCCCCCCCCCCCCCCCAGAGCTGGGGGTGCCCGGCACGGCCGCGGACCCCGAGGCAGAAGCGTGGGTGCGTGCGCACGTGCGTGCAAGAGACACAGACTGCAGTGGGGACGGGGACAAAAACAACGACCCCCGGGGGGGGGGGGGGGGGGGGCTGGCTTGGGGGGGCCCGGGGGGGGGGGGCGGGGGGGGGGGGAGGCTCAGTTAACGCTGTCCTCGTCGCTGGCCTCGCCGCGGTCGTCTTTGGTCTCGGAGAGGGAGCTCTCGTCGATGTTCTCCAGCGAGTCGGCGTGCTGGATGGAGAGCTCGGAGAGCGCCAGGGGCGGCAGCGTGCTCTGCTCGGGGAACAGCCAGGGCTTGAAGTGCGGGTTGTGCTTCAGCTTCCAGTCCGGGTACTTGAGGCACGCCTTGTACATCTTCTTCATCGCCTGCCACGGGCGCAACGGGTTGGAGCCGGCGCGCCGGGGACCCCTCACCAAGGGCTCCAAGCCCGCCCCCCCCCACCTTCCAGCCCAGGACCACCCGACTCACCTTGGGGGCCAGGAACTGCGAGGATTTGTTCACCACCCACTTCGGCAGGGAACCTGCGAGGTGGGGATAAGAGGAGCCGGGATGAGGCTGGCACCCCCAGCGCCCTTCCCGCAGCGATGGGGACCCCCTTGGGGATCGGGGGGGCTCCAGGACCCCTTCGGCAAAGGGGCGAGGGGACAGGGCGAGCGGGGAAGGATGGTGCTGGGAAAATGGGGTTCGAGCCAAGCTGAGTTTCTGGGCGCACCCGGGGAGCTCCGTCTGTACCCAGGGGACCCCGAGAAAGGCACGTCCCGGGCTTCCCCCCTGGCCGTTTCCCCTTCTGCTGCTGCCAAGTTCAAGACTGCTTCAGCATGTCGGGCACAGCCAGAAACGTTGCAGGGGAACGGCCCCAAATGTCCTGAGTGGTGGTGCAGCAGTGTCCCGACTGGAACCGGACTGGCTCTAGCCCCCTGCTGCCCCCCCCCCACCGTCGCCCTTCTCCAAAGCCACCCTCCAAATCCGCCCTGACCGCACCGACCCGTCCAGGCTCGGGGAAACCTCATTTCCCAGCAGCATTTATAACCTCTGCCGATCCCTTACGACGCTGTGAACCCGGGCGGGCTGAGCCCCGCGGGGCAGGAGCGGGGCCCCCCCCCTCACCTTTGGGGTCCACCTGTGCCAGGTAGGTGATGGTGCAGCTCTTGGCTCCCTTCCCCTCCACCAGGTAGCCCGTCTGGATGGACACCGCTCGCACCATGTCCTTACGGGGCGGGTATTTCTGCGGGGGGCACGAGGAGGAACAGGACGGGTGACGGGGCAGGGCACCCACGGCTCCCCCAGAGCATGCTGGCACCCACGGGATCCCACCCCAAAGCCCCGACCCCAATGGTGACGCCGGGGGAGCCGGGACACAGCGGGGTGGCAGGCGATGGGCTCCATCACCTCCTCCTCCCGGGGTCCCTCTCCGACACCACCCCAAGCCTGCTCCCAGACCCTGAGCGACCCCGGGGCCCACCCAGCCCCGTCCCAGCTCCGCAGCCCCCCCCGTCTTTCCCCCCCCACCCCCCGGCAGGCGCTCACGGGGTGCTTGACGGAGTAGTTCATGATGATGTAGTCGGTGCCCATGGGCAGCCAGGAGCGCAGCGTGATGACGTCCCGGTTCTTCAGGGGCTTGGGGCACTTCCCTGGGGACAGCAGCAGCAGCGGGGGCCGGGGGTGAGACGCCCACCCCCCGGGGGCGTTTATCCCAGCCCCCTCCCCACCTCTGCGGGTGCCAAATCCCTCCCGAACCGGTACCCGGGCTCCTCACCGTGACGCCCCGGCACCACGGGCGCCCCGGTCCCCACCGAACCCACGGGCGCTGCTGGCACCCAGCCCCGCCCCCCCCCCGGCTGTGGCCCCCTCCTCACAGGCGTAGTAGCCCACGTCGGAGTTGACGGTCAGCCTGCCGATGTCGAAGGTCTCGATGACGTTGGTGTCCCACTTCTTGCGGTACTCGATGTCATGCAGCACGTCGTACAGCGTCTCCGCCGGCACGTCCTTGCACTCCATCCTGCACTGCAGAGGCGGGCGGGTGAGAAACCGTCCCGGGGTGGGGGGGGGTCCACAAGCACCCAGCACCCCCAGGGGGGACACAGCTCCTGCGAGGGGCAGCAGCCCTGCTAGCAAAGACCCCTGACATGGGTTGGGGAGCCCCCAGGTCTCTGCCCACCAGCACGGTGGGGATGTGGGGGACGCGGCCACCCCAGCTCCTGCTTCCTAACGGCATGCCGGGGCGCACGGGTGGCTCGCGGTGCCCCCCAGCTCCTCTCCTTCCCCAGGATCTGTCGGGAGCAGCAGGGCTCAGCACTGCACGGACGGGGCGTTGCATGGCTGGGACATCGCAGTGGTGTATGCATGGGACATCATATGGACGGGACATCACATCAGAAGGACACTGCAGGGATGGGACACTGCAGGGATGGGACATCACGGCAGTGCACGCACAGGACATCCCATGGACAGGCCACCACGTCAGAAGGACACCACACAGGCCAGGCATCATACGGAGGGGGCACTGCACGAACCGAGCGCAGCAGGGCCAGGCCATCACACCGGGCACGGGGGCACAGCAGCACGGCAGCACACGCGGGCTGTGCCCTCCCGGGCAGCCCTGGGACGTGCTCCCCCCTCCCCAGCCCAGCCCAAGGACAGATGCAAAGCCCTTTACAGACAGCACCAGCAGCACACCCGCCTTCCCACCCCCGTGCCACCCACACCAGCGGGGCACCGTGTGGGCTGAGACCCCACAACCTCGCTGCACGCCTGAGCTGCCCTCGGAGCTCCCTGCGCATCCCCAGCGCCAGGCTCCGGTACCCGCAGCCACATCGCCGCATCCCTGGCTGCTGCTCGCTCCCCGAGGGCAGGGGGCTGAGGGAGAACCCCCCCCAGACCCTGCTACCAGAGTCCCCAGCGGCTCACGGCCCCGCGCAGCAGCAAAGCCCGGCGAGGCGAGGCGAGGCGGCACGCAGCGCTTCTCCCTGCCTGGCTTTGCATAACGCGCCGCGAGCTGCGTTTCGGTGCTTACAAAATCCCTCTGCTGCCAGGCCTGAAAATAAATAAATAACCCAAGGCAAAAGCCCACCAGCGGGGCTGGAGGACAACCGAGCTCTCCACGCACAGCTCAGCCCGGTTTGCCCCAGTTTGCCCCCCCCAGAGCCGCCGTGGTGCAGAGCTCTGCACGGGGATGCCCGGGGTGCTGCGGGTACCCAGGGAGCCCTGGGGGGCCCTTCCCACCTCGGCTCCATCCCGGGGACACGGGGGGCATGGGGTGCAGCTGGGGGCAGCCGCAGCCTCGCCAGCCCCGTGCCCACCGCGGGGTTGGGAGCAGCTCCAGTAACCATGGCAGCCAAATCCTCGGCAAGAGGAGGAGGAGGAGGAGGAGAAAGGCAAAGCTGCCATCGGCGCAGCGGGGCCGCCACGGGACCACCCCGAGGGCGGTCACGGCGGTGCCCCCGGGCAGGGGGAGGCTGCGGGGTGCAGGGTGGGTGCACCCACGGGTGCCGGGGCAGGAGCTGGGTGAGGCTGGCGGTGCCTTGGGGTGCTGCCCCAGGATGCGAGGCTCCTGGGGTGCTTCCCAACACATCACCACATCCCGGGGCGCAGCTCCTCCATGGGGTGCTAAGAGCCACGGCAGGGCTCGGGGGCTGCTGCACGGTGCCCTCCCCTGCCCACCCTGGCGTGAGGACGGCTCTGGTCCTTCCCCGCCACCAGACCCCGCACACCCAGCACCCACAGTGCCGAGGGACACGGACCCAGGAGCACCCGGGGGTGGCCAAGCAGCGCCCGGTGCTGCAGCCTCGGGAAAGTCCAACCGCGCTGGTGCCGCTTAACGTGGTGCAGCCACGGTGAGCACCGAGCTCCCAGAGGGGTCACCAGCACCCCGCACACTTCGGGCTCTCCCCTGCCCCGTGCCCTGCACCAGCCGTGCTGCCTCACCCCGCAGAGCGAGGAAGAGGAGGAGGAAGGGGGGCTCAGCGTGAACCGCGGGGCTGCCCCAGGGACCTGCTGGGGGACGGCGTCCCCGCGGCGCCACCGCCACCGCCACCCTGGGGCGCACAGATCGAGGTCCCCCCAGCAAGGCGCAGCGTGCGCTTGGGGTGCGGCGAGCAGGGAAGCTTCCTCGGGTGCCGTGCCCCCTGCCAGGCTCCCCACAGCACCGCTCCTGCTCCCGTTTGCTCCTCGGGCGGGCGCAGCAGCGGTGCCGCCGGGCGGCCGGAGCCGTGCCCACGCGGGCAGCACCAGGCGGTGACTCAGGGCCTGTGCCCGCGGTGCCGATGTGACACCGCTGTGACACGCGGTGCCGCCGGCTGCCGTGACTCACCGGGGCCACCGGGACGGTGGGCGGCTCGGAGGGGCGCAGGGCAAACGCCGGGTCCCCTCCTCGGGAGGGGCACGGTGCCACCCGGCGCCGCGCGCCCCAGCCCTGGGTCAATATTGACTCTGGCGTGTGCGTGGCGAGGAGGAGGAGGAGGAGGAGGAGGAGGAGGAGGAGGAGGAGGAGGAGGAGGAGGAGGAGGAGGAGGAGGAGGAGGAGGAGGAAGAAGAAGAGGAGGAGAAGGGAGCAGGACCAGGAGGGAGGCGGGCGCAATGCATTCAAGTGGCCGCCTGTGCCGGGTGCTGCCCCACTGCACTCCCAGACCCCAAAATTTTGGGGTGCAGCCCCAGAAAGGGGCTCCCTGGGGCAGCCCCTGCCCAGGATGGGTGCTGGCTGCCAGCAGGGTGGCCACAAAGCACTCGGTTCGTGTCCTTCCCGGGAGGACAGGGTCACAGCGAGCCTGAGCCCCCTGCCCCTGAATTTTGGCATGCAGAGCCCAGCACCAGGAGAAAAAGCTGCTGGGTCTGGGGGATGAACCAAGCATGATCCAGCTGTGGGGCTGGAGGCAGGGACACCCAAATGTGTCCCAGCCTGTGGGATAGGAATGGAGCCAGCAGGTCCCCGGAGGGGTCTCCCCCCGCCAGGGGCTGCCCCCGGGGTGCTGTGGCCACTTTGGGGCTCCCCGGCACTAAAAGGTGTGGATGGAGGCGGAGGGGAGGAGGGGAGACCTCGCTGCTGTCTGCGGCCACCCCACGGGAGCACGTGGAGGTGATGGGGCCGGAGCCTTCCCTGAGGTGCCTGGCGTTGGGATGGGGGCTGGAACGGGGGGAGTCCCAGCTGGACGGAGGGGAGAAAACAAAACTTTTACTGCAAGGGAGGTCAAAGAGTGGAGGAGGGACCCGGAGGGGCTGTGGGGTCTCCAGCCTCGGCGACGCTCAGGACTCGGCTGGATGCAGCCCGGAGCACCCCGACCTGGGGTCAGGCTGGGCGGGCAGACCCCCCCCTTCCCGACCCGAATTAGCCGTGATCCCACCACACCGCAGAGCTCGAGGCGAGCCCCCCGCTGGGGGACACCGGAGGTTTCCCTAACCCCCGGCGATGGCACCTGCAGCCCTCACACAGCCTGCAGAAACCCAAACAAGGGACCAAGGCCAGCAGGTCCCCGCCACTTCGGGACGGAGAAAAACCCCCCAGGGCCATTCCCAACCACCAGCCCCTGCCCCAGGCGCTCACACAGCCCAGCCAAAGCCTCACGGGTGGGGGCTGCTCCTGCCCGGAGCCCCCCCCCCCCCGGCTCCAGCGGTGCGCAGCGCCCGCGGGGTCATTAATGACAAAGGAGATCTCCCCGTCTCAAGGTGACCCGAGCCGGCCGATCGCGCCGGATCCGCCGGGATGAATAAGTAACGAGCGGCAGCTCGGCCTCACGGGGACGGCCGACGCGTCCCACGCGGTATCGGGGGCTCTGCGGCCGCCCCGGCCATAGCTGCAGCCGGCCCCAAGGCTCGGCACCGCGTGGCACCGGCTCGCTGCGCCTCCGGCCTCCCGCAAACAGGTTGGACGAGCGCGGCATCTCTGACGGCGGGGAGAGGAGAGGGGGGGCCTCTTCACAGCTGGGCGAGACGTTCGGGTTTCATTTAATTACGGAGGAGGAGAGGGAGCAAGGAGTAACAACCCCGGGAAGGTTTTCGGAAGCTGCTGGTAGGCAGGAGCGGGGAGCTGCGGCGTGCGCCCCTGCTCCTCCCGGCGCCACGTCAGCGGCCACGCGCGGCCACGGAGCACGGAGGGAACGGCACCGGGGTCCCGGGGGGACGGTGCCCGGCAGCACCCCGAGCTGGCATCCCTGGTGCCACTAAGCACGGCTTCCGCCCGGCCCGCAGACAAACCAGCGGAGGCTTTCCGAGCAGGATAAATCCAGAAGGGTGCCGGGGGAAGGACCCGGGGCAGGCGTGCGCAGGGGACCCCGCGGCGAGGACCCGAAGCTTCGGGGAGGAAACGTGGGAGAGGCGCAGGTGCAGAGCAGAGGTGGCGCGAGGGAGGGAGATCCGCCCCCAGGGCAAACAGGGACCTTGGCCCAGCTCCCCGCTGGGCTGTATTTGGCGATACGGCGAGTCCGCGATGGGGCTGGGCAGGGCAGCACCCCGCTGGGCTCCGGGGGCTCTCGGGGGTACGGGGAGCACAGCACCCAGCTCCCCGAGCCCCGGGGTGCTGCCCGCGGCGGCTCTGGGCTCCCCGTGCCAGCGCGGGCGAGGTTCCGGATGCCGAGCGCCCGCGGGAGCGTGGCGTCAGCCCCAGCCAGGACATCCTGGTGCGCGTCCCGTGCGGCTTCCCGGCTGAGCTCATCGCCACAGGCAGACGTGGCACCTCGGGATTGTCACCCGTGGGGCAGGGCGGGTGGGGGGAGCACCCACAAGCAGCACCCAAACACCCAGCCCCTCCGGCACGACGGCCCCCTTCCTTCCCCAAAACCCCCAGCCTGCACCAAACTCCCCCTTTCCCATCCCACACCAAAACCGAGGACATTTGGGGATGCAGCAACGCCCTAAGAGCACGCAGCAGGGTCCGGGGGGTCCCACAAGGGGACACGGTGACGTTTGTAGACCAAGCAGCCGGACCCATGGTGGGGGGGGAGGAGCTGGGACATCGCGCTCAGCTGGCGCCAGCGGGGACCCCCGCAGCACGCGAGCCCCCGACCCCCTCCAAACACCCGCGTGTCCCCAGGGGGGCCGGCAGCGGAGAGCAAACAGCGCGGGCAGAGCCGCCTGTGCCGCGCCGCCGCCCCCCCAGGGCCAGGGCTCCCCGGCGCTGCCTGTTTGTGCCGCCGGTGCAGAGCAGCTGCCAGCAGGCCGCAACGCCACCGCCGCCACCCCCGCTCCGACACCGTCCCCACCGGGGTGCTGGTCCCGCCACGGCAGCCAGCGCCACGCAGCCGGGGGGGGGTCACCCTTCGGGCCGGGCCGGGGAGGGCTCCTGGCGCTGCCCGGTGGGGACGGGGGCGGCAGCAGCCCCGCGGAGCCAGCGCCAGGCTCCGGCACGATGCCGTGGCCACCGGCACCCCCAGCCCGACATTTCCTCCCCCCCACGCAGCGCCGGTGGAAGTTTTCCCCTGGATTTCCCAGTGCCCGGCTCCCGCTGACGCCTGCTGTGCCGAAGGGATGAGCGCCCACCCCATCTGCCCCCAGCCCCCCTCCCCGGCACGCTCAGCACCGCAGCTTTGCCCGCCGCGCACCAGTTTCTCGCCACCTGCTTTTTGAGGTGAAGCAGTTGGAGAGCCCAGACCGTTCCCCCCCCCCCCCCCCCCCCAAACTGCTCAGAAGGCATCTCGCCCCAAAGCCACCTGCACCGACAAAGAAGCACGGGAGGGACGGGACCGTGGGGACCTGGGCAGCCCCAGCAGCTCCCGGCTGCCTCGGGGCACAGCGGGGCCACCCTGGATGGGGACAGAGCGGGCTGGGGACACAGCAGTCCCCTTCCCACAGCCCCCCCTGCACGGTGAGAGTTGGGGGAGTTCTTGGGGTGGGGGGCGCAGGCAGCAGCACAGCCCCACAGCCCTGGCGTCCCCGATTGTCCCTGGGTGAGTCCCCACGGGCCCCATTGTCCCCAGGGAACCCTCCTCGTCCCTGCTCACCCCGGGGTGCCAGCTCACCCCGGCTCCCCATTTGTCCCAGGGTCCCCATTCGGCCTGGGGTGCCGGCTCCCCCCTGGGGTCCCTGCTCCCCCCAGGGGCACTGCACCACCCGAGGGTCCCCTCCTGCCACGGGACGTACCCAGGCTCCCCGCTCACCCTATGGTGCTGGTCACCCCTGTGTCCTTGCTTTCCCCCAGGGCCCCCGAGCACCTGCGTGCTGGCCCCCCCCAGGGTCCCCGATTTGCCCCAGGGTCCCCCATTTGCCCCAGGGTGCTGGATTCACCCCAGGGTGCTGGGTTCCCCCCAGATCCCCACTTGCCCCAGGGTCCCCGCTCCCCCCAAGGTGCTCCATCACCCTACTTGCCACCAGGTCCCCGCTCACCCCCGCAGTCCCCGCTCCACCAGGAGACCCCCCCCCCGTGCCACGGGGACCTTCCTTACCCCCGGAGTCCCCACTTACCCCGAGTCCCCTCCGCTACCCCGCAGTGCTGGATCACCCGGGGGTCCCCAGTCCCCGCTGAGCCTTTGCTTGTCCCCACTGCCACCGCTCACCCTGGGGTCCCCCCTCACCCTTGGGGTCCCTGCGCCACTGGGGTGCGCGGTGCCAGGGGGCGCCCGGTGCCAGGGGGGTGCCCGGTGCCAGGGGGGTGCCCAGCCGTGCGCGGGGTGCCCGGTGCCGGGGGGCGCCCGGGGGGGGGGGTGCCGGCTACCCGGGGGTGCCCCCGGCCCCTCCGCTCACCTTGATCTTGTGCAGGGAGCGCTCGGGCTCGAGCAGCTGCACCCAGACGGCCACCCCCGCCTTGCTGTAGCTCAGGCTCCAGCCCCGCTCGCACTCGCACTCCGCCCGGAACGCGCGGAAATCGCGATCGTCGGGGATCTGCACGCTGTCGCGGCCCGACATGGCCCCGCGCCGGCCGGGGCGGGGGACGGGGTGCCGGGGGGGGGGGGGGGGGGGCGGTCCCCGGTGCCGGTGCCGGTGCCGCGGGCTCGCGGCGGCCCCTACGGCGGCGGCGGCATCCCCGGGGCGCGGCGCCGCCCGGTGCGCGGTGCGCCATGGGCCGGGGCGGGGCGCGGGGCGGGGCGGCACCGGGGGCACGGGGGGGGCGGGGGGGGGGCACCGGGAGTACCGGGGGGGCAGCGGGGGGGCACCGGGAGTACCGGGGGGGGGGGGCCCCGGGATTACCGGGGGGGGCAGCGGAGGGGCACCGGGAGTACTGGGGGGGGGCACCGGGAGTACCGGGGGGCATCGGGGGGGCACCGGGAGCACCGGGGGGGGGTTACCGGGAGGGGGGGGCACCGGGAGGGGGGGGGCACCGGGAGCACCGGGGGGGGGGAGGGGGGGGGGGGGAACACCAGGGATGGTGGAACAGGGAGATGGGGCAGGGGGCAGCAGGGGTGGCACCGGGAGCACAGGGGGGTACCTGGCGGGGGGCACCGGGGACACGGGGGGGGCACCGGGAGCACCGGGAGAGGCACCGGGAGGGGCACCAGGGATGGTGGAACGGGGGGATGGAGTGGGGGGCACCGGGGGTGGCACCAGGAGCACCAGGCTGGGGGCACTGGGAGCACTGAGGGGGTACCGGGGGGTATCAGGAGCACTGAGGCATGGGGGGGCTGGGGGGGACAGGCACACGCAGCCGTTGCACAGATGCACACGCACACTGGACACACGCACAGGCGCATGCTTGCACGCGCTGTGCTCACACACACGCAGCCTGGGCACACGCACAGGTGCGTGCATACACACACGGACCTTGCCTTGCGCACGCGTCCCTCACCTGGGCACGGGTGCAGGTGCACGCACGCGGCCGCACACACATGGGTGCTCACACGCGTGCGCACACGCACACACAAATGCACACACCCCCCTGTGCACGCACGCACACACACACACACTGTGACACAGTCCTGCACTGCACCCCACCATCTCACCCCGCAGCCCCCCCGTGCCACTGGCAGAGGCCCCGGGCGAGCAGCGCTCCCCCCAGCACCCCATGTCCCGTGACCGAAGGAAATGTCCCTGCAAGCGTGGCCGCGGCGCTGTCCCCAGCCGGCCCTGGCACGGGGCGCTCGGTGCCCCCGGCCCTGCGGCAGCAGCGTCGCAGCGCACGGAGCGGGCGCTGGAGCACCTCGCCAGGAGGGCAGGCTGCCATTGGCAGCGCGAGGGCTGCGAGGCGGATTTTGGAAAGGCTGGGGCTTCCCAGGCGGCTCGGGAAATGCTGCAGACTCAGGGTTTCTCTCTCCCTACTTAGAAGCAGAGAGGAAGCCTCTTCCCAGCTCCCGCTGCCCTAAATAACCGGATAAATGGAGGCGGAGCGGTGCGGCGGCTGCTTACCGCAGCAGAACCCAGGCGCTCAGCAGCCCACGGTGCGCGGCGTGGGGAGATGCTCCGGCAGCACCCGGGGGGGCAATGGGCGCAGCCTGGGGTGTTGTACCCAGAGGAGAAAGCCCGTGCACGGGGAAACAGGGACAAAGTGCCCAGCGCAGCAGCCGTGGGGACGTCCCCTGGCGCGCAGTGGCCTGGGCACAGAGGTTTCCGACCCACACGAAGCCCTGGGCAATGCCAGGGCTCAGTGCTGCCGGTTTGGGCCGTCCTTAGCCGGGAAAAAGAACCCGGGGAGCTTTCTGCCATCATGTCGAGCCCCATGGGGCCACCCTGCCGGCAGCAGGGCTCGGGGACGAGGCTGGGGCTCCCCATCCTGCTGCAGCCCCTGGGTAGCGCTTTGCTTGCACCGATGCAGAGGGCACGGAAAGGCAGGGCTGTGGGGCAGGGCTGTGGGGCAGGGAGCGGCTGCCGCCCACCCCAGCACCACCATCTGCCCTCGTCCCTGCTGCCCCAGCCCTTCCAGACAGGCTGTGCGTCCGCCCTGCTTCCCAAGCCTGTTTTTTTTCCCACCCTGTCCCCAGGCAGCTGGGGCCGTGCCAGCAGCCTGCAGCGTGGGGGGCCTCTCCCGGCCCTGCCCTCCCCGGGGGCCGTGCTCGCTTCCCACCGAGGAAGGTGCAGGAACACCTAGGGCCCCGCGGGGAGCCCGGCCTCGCCTCTCGCGGTGTGCAAGGGCTGCAGCCGAAAATAGGACAGACGTCATCTGCGGGCCCATAAATCCTGCCCGCGCGCACCCGGCTGGGGCACGGCGCCGGAGCTGGGATGGGGGGGCTGGGGTGCGGGGGTTAGGGGGGGCAGGCTGGGCTGGGGACCCCCGCTGCACACCCCATCACCAGCAGCTCCCGCCACGCGGTGCCCAAACCGGCTGAAACTCGGTGCTCGGTGCAGGAATCCCAGTTCCTGGCTGCCCCCACGAGCGGCTCAGCAGGGAGCTGCGGGGGCTGCCGGGTGCCTCTGAGCCCCGCTCTGGGGACATTTGTGGGTGTCCCCCCCCCCCCCACGTGCGCACACATCCCATCGCCTTTCCTGCCGGAGCCGAGCGCTTTCACCTGGCTGCAGCCCTGCTGTGCTGCGTGCACGTGCCCCTTGGTGCTTTTGGGGCAAATCCCACCGTTCCCAGTAACACCCAGGTCAGGTTTCCCACTGGTCCTGTGCACCCAGCTCCAGCACCGAGCGGTGCCTGCGTGCTGAGCCCCAGCTCTGCCCCGCCGCACGGCACCTATCTCCCGGCAGGCTCTAATTAGCAGAGTGCAAAGCTAAATGAGCCGTGCAAATGTGTCCCACGCCGTCACGCTCAGCCGAGGGCTGCGAGCGTGGGGAGGCAGCCGCTGGGAGCCGTTTGGTGTGTGCAAATACTGCACAGAAAGGCTCGGCGCCCAGCCAGACGAAATGGGCTTCCTGCACGAGGCTCGGACGCTGCGGGCACGGCTCAGCTGTCCCCCCCCTGCCCCTTCCTGAGGTGTCCAGGCTGAAGAAACCAAGTCCTGGCATTAATTCTCCGGAGGGGGAGCTCACACACACACACACACGCTCGGGGGAGAGGAACCGGACCTGCAAAATGGCATTTGTAGTGTTGGGCAGGAAAAAAGTCTCCAAAATGAGAAGAGGGACGAGAGGGGCCAGGGCCCTTCCCAAAGTGACCCTGTGCCCTGTGTCACAGCGCTGGGACTGTGGCTTGGCACAGCTCGGCATGGCACGGCTTGGCACAGTTCGGCACAGCTCGGCACAGCCTGGCACAGCTCGGCACGGCTCGGCACAGCAGGCAGGCCGCTGCTGCATCTGCTCTCTGCCCTGCTTTCAGGTCTCAGACCACCAGGACACGCTGCAGGTCCACCGTCCTTGCATCCCACCAACGCGCGGGCGCGGGCAGTGCGGCCCCAACGCTTCCCCCCCGTGCCCCTGGAGCCGCTGGCGAAGGCGGGCAGAACGGCGCCCGCAATAAAACCGGTTCTTGTAAACAAATGCGATTTTTTTTTTATTAGCTTCTCCTTTTTGTCTCGCTGAGCGCAAACGTTAACGACCGGGCTCGACCCTCCCGGAGCTCTGGGGGTGCTGGGGCTGGTGGGAGGCACCGCGGGGCAGCACAAGGGGCAGGGGGTGCTGGGGCTGGCAGGGCTGCGGCAGCTCCCCAGGGGCACCCGGCCTCCTCCTGCAGCTGGAAGCAGGGCAGAGCCTCGGCTTCTGAAATATTGATGGGCCTGGGGGAGAGAAACGCTTCCTCGCCTGCGCTAGCGCCAAATACACAGCTGGGAAAAAAGCATCCCCGGGGCGTGATGGTTCAAAAACACCGAGCCCCTTGCTTTTGCAGCGTCCCCTTCTCCCAGCTGGCCAAACCCCACAGCCCGCCTTTCTTCCGTCTCCTCCCCAATATTCCCAGTTTTTGCACTGCCCTTCTTTCTCAGCGCCCGTACAACCGTCTGCCACGCAGGCGGGGACGTTCTGTCTGGGCTCTTTGTCTCTGCAGGCGCCCCAGGACCGCGCGCCGCCCGCTCTGGAAGCGGTCCCAGGCGGCGCAGGACGTGCGCCTCTCGGGGCACCCCCTGGGGGAAGCGCTGGAGTGCCGTGATGTGCACGCTCACAGGCACGCGCGTGCATGCACACGCGTGATCTGTGCACTTGCGCATGCACACACGTGCGCTCATGCGTGCAGACACGCTCGCAGGCATGGACACGCACACGCGCGCTCATACACGCGTGCACACATGGGGTGCACGTGTGCGTGCGCCAGCCCTGCAGGGATCTCTGGGGGCAGCAGAGCTGCTGCGAGAGGGGAGCGCCCGCGTGCCCGCAAACACACCCAGGGTGCAAAGAGTTTCTGCACGTGTGCGCACGTGTGTGCGCGGGTATGAATGCACGCATGAGCACAAGTGCATGCGAGTGCCCACACGTGTGTGTGGCTGTGCATGTGCATGTGTGTGCACACCCCTATGTGTTCAGACATGTCTGTGAGTGCATGTGTGTGTCCATATGTGTATGTATGTTTGTGTACATATGTGTTTGTGCACATATATGTATTGTGTGCATATATGTATATGTCCATATATGTATGCATGTGTCCGTATGTGTATGCATGTTTGTCTACATGTGTTTGTGTACATATATGTACGTATATGTTCATATTTGTATGTATGTGTCCATATGTGTGTGCATGCATGTGTCCATATGTCTATGTTTGTGGCCCTACACGTATGCTTGTGTCCATATATCTATGTTTGTGTCCCTACATGTATGTGTTCATGCCCATACATGTATCTTTGTGTCTATATATGTATGTATGTTTGTGTTCATACATGTACGTTTGTCTCCCTATATGTACATATGTTTCTGTCCATATATGTATGAAAGTTTGTATCCATATATGTACGTATGTCTCCCTATATGTATGCATGTGTCCCTATATGTACATGTCCATGTATGTGTGTTTGTGTCATGTATGTATGTGTCCATACATGTATGTTTGTGTACATATGTATGTGTCCCTATATGTATGTATGTTTCCATGTATGTACATATGTGTACATGTATATATGTTTGTGTCCGTACATGTATGTGTGTATCACTATATGTACATACGGGTCCCTATATGTATGTAAGTGTCCCTACATGTACACACGTGTCCCTACATGTACACACGTGTCCCTGCATGTACATGTGTCCCTACATGTACCTACGTGTCCCTCCATGTACACACGTGTCCCTACATGTACACACGTGTCCCTACATGTACACACATGTCCCTGCATGTACATATGTGTCCCTACATGTACCTACGTGTCCCTCCATGTACACACGTGTCCCTACATGTACACACGTGACCCTACATGTGCATACGAGTCCCTACATGTACACACGTGACCCTACATGTACACACGTGTCCCTACATGTACGCACGTGTCCCTCCATGTATGTTTGTGTACATATGTATGTGTCCCCGTATGTATGTGTGTCCATGTATGTACATATGTGTCCATGTATGTGTCCATACATGTATGTGTGTGTCCCTACATGTACATATGTGTCCCTATATATACGTAAGTGTCCATGTATGTACATTTGTGTCCCTATACGTAAGTGTCCCATATATGTACATACGTGTCCATGTATGTAAGTATATTTGGGTCCATACATGTGTGTGTGTCCCCATATGTACATACGGGTCCCTATACGTATGTAAGTGTCCCTCCATGCACACACGTGTCCCGTGTATGCAGTGTGTCTGCGTCCACGCGTGCAGGAGCTCCTGTGCCCCCACACGAGCACACCGGTGGGTGCCCGTTCACACCACCCCAGGTGCGCGCGCACGCCTGCACCTCCACACGTGTCCGCGCCTGCCCACGAGTGCACGCGCGCGTGCACGAGCGCACAAGGGCGCGAGCACGGGAACGCGCCCGCGCGCCCCCGCCGCTTCCCGGGGCCGGCCTCGAACCCGCGGCCCCGCGGTGCCCCCTGCCGGGGGGGGGGCGGGGGGCAGCCGGGCCTGGCTGCGCTTCCCGGCATGCCCTGCGGCCGGCCGGCACCCCGGCGCTCCCTGGGGGCTGTAGTCCGGCGGCTGCACCTGCAGCACGGCGCTGCGCCGTGCAGAGACTACATCTCCCGCCAGGCTTTGCGCGTCGCCCTGCTCCGACGCCCGTCCCGCGCCGCTCCACCGGCGGCCGCCATTTTGCGTGCCGGCAGCGGCGGCGGCGGGGCAGGCGCGGCGCGATGCTGGGCTCCCTGGCGGCCCCGCCCGCCGCCGCCGGGGCTGGCGAGGCTCCTCCGGGCGCGGCCGTGGCCGGCGGCCTCGCGGGGGGCCGGCGGAGCTCCGGCGGCCAGGCCCGGGCCTGTGGGACCGCCGTTCGTCCCGGCCGCGGCCGCCAGGGGCCGCCGCGAGCCCGCTGTGACGGGGAGCGCGGCGCTGCCCTGGCGGGGGGCGGCCGGCGGGGGGCGGCAGCGGCGGCGGGGCCCGGGGGGAGCCCCCTCGGCCCTTCCCGCCGGGGGGGTCCCGGCGGCTGAGGGGCCCCCCCCGGGCCCTGGAGGCCCCGGCGGGTACCGGAGCGGGGCCCGCGGAGCCGCGGCGCCTGCGGGCCTGCTCGTCGCCGCGCTGGCTGCCTGCTACGCGAGGGACCGAGCGACCAAGGGTGACTATTGCTGCCCCCAGCCGGGCTGCGTGTGGGCCGGGGGGGCGGGTGGGGGAGCCCTGCGGGGGAGGAGGTGTCCTGTGTCCCTGTCCCAGGGGTGTGCTGAGCCGTGGGGGATCCCCCCGAGCTCTGAGGTCGGATGCTAACGACCCTCACGCTCGTCGCGTCTCGTTAACTGCACCCTGGGCCCGTGTCTTAGCGCGGCAGGGCACTGTCGCGGCAGCGCCGTCACCTGCTCACACGGGGCGTGCAGGCAGTGGCAGTGCTGTGCGTGCACCCGTCCTGCCGCAGGACGCGTGCTGTGCTTCGCCCCCGACAGTTTTGTGCCCGGAGAGGACCCAGCTCCGTGCCTATGGGTGAGGAAAGCTGGCAGGGGAGGGATTGAGCCACGTTACTTGGCAGGGTGCGTGTTCACGGGGTCGGCTCTCCCCAGCCCTCTGCCCTGAGCAGGGAGCGTTTCAGGCACGTACGAGCTGGGTGGTTTTGTGTGTCCACCCACTGTGGGAAGGAAGCACTTGGTGGGTGGCCACGAGCTCCTGTTGCCACGGCATTAGGTTTGGGTCTCGAAAGGCTGACGCGTCCCTCCGAGCCGAGGCATCCGGGATGGTCCCAGGGGGTTGCTGGGGCAAGCTGAATGCTTTGAGGTTGATGTGTAACTGTAGGTTTGTGCCACAGCGAGTCCCCTGCCCAGCGCTGATGCAGCGTTTTGGGGCTGGGAGGACTCCAGGTGCTGTCCTACCCCTGCCGCAGGCCGGGTGGCCTCGTTAGTGCCACTGAATGAGGTGCTGCCGGAGCCTAGCCCCCCTTAATGGTCTGCAGTCTGCCAGGCACACACGGCCCAGGTGAACCTCGGTCCTTGGGTGAGGAGCTCGTCTCCAAGCTCTGGAAAATGAGATGGGGTTCAAGTTGCTTCTTGCTGCAGCTGCGGAGCTTTAATCACGAGCCACTGCTCACAGGTCAGGTCTTGGAGGCAGCGAGCTCGTCAGCCGACCTGGGGCAGGACGGGCCGTGGCTCCGGAGCAGGACTCCTCCTCACGCGGTAGTTTCAGGCACGTCAGAGGTCGGTTTCCCCATGAGTAACACACAGAGTGCTGTGCTGGGCTGTTTGCTTGGAGGTTTTGCCGTCATTATGGGAAATCTTGTGTAATTAGCGCTTAGGGAAGGGCTGCCAGACGGGGCTGGCTTCGCTGCAGGTTTGTAGGCTGGGTAGCTCCGGCTGCAGAGCTCGGCCCCGCGTCCGAGAACCTTCCCTCTGCCTTCCCCTCGCTCGGAGCAGGGCTTGGGGGGAGCCCCGCGTTGCTCTCCAGGTGCTGGGAGAGGCGCTGTGCCGGCCCTGCGGGGCGGCCGCAGGTCCCCCCGGACGCCCCCAGCCCGGTGAGTTGTCGCTGGCAGCACGCTGCCAGGCTGGGTGCGCAGTGCCCCCGCTCCCAGTCTAAACCGAAGACCTCCAGCGGTTTGTGCGGGGCGGCTCTCAGTTCGTGGGTGCCTTGCACCGCCGGCATCCGTCAGCCAAAAACCTCCCTGCAGCTTTCCAAGCGCTGCTTGCTCGTCCTGAAGCAGCGAGGGGAAGCGTCGAGGTCTGCGGTGCTGGAGTGCGGGAAGGTGTCTGCTAGGGCGAGCCGTAATCATCATCTCCTGCCTAATCGCGGCTGTTCGTTACTGCCCTGAGAGGGGCCGCAGGGGAGCGCGCAGGACGGAGCCGCGTCTCCTGCTGCGGCTGCCCGAGGAGACGGGTTAAAGGCAGGGCAGAAGGCTGGGCACGGACGGGTTGAAGAGGCCAAAAGAGGCGCAAAATGCTGGGTGGAGGGGGCAGAAAGCACCTGGAGCCGGTAGGAACCGGGGAGAATTGTCCCGGCTTCCCCCAGACGCGCTGGTACGGGTCCGTTTGCAGCGCTCGCTCTGAAGCAGAGCTCAGGGACGAGCGATTTGTCGGGGGCTGCAGCACCCCTCAGCCAGGAGCTGTCAGCCCGGGGCTGCAGCGGGCCCTGCGGGTGGGGAAAGGGGCCCCTCGGAGGTCGGGTGGTGACTGGCAGAACTTTTTTGGGGTGCTCAGTCGTGTCGGGTAGCGGCTGGCAGCAGCGCCGGGTGCTGCCCTACCCCTTGCAGCCGGGAGGTGTCCTTCCTCGCCTGCAGGAGGAGCTGGCTGGGCTGGGGCTGCCTCGGCGCCCTGTAACGCCCGCTGGACCCAGGACCCGCAGCTGGCAGGGCTCGCTGCGGGCACAGCAGCCTCGTTTCGCCACTTGTTCACGCAGTTGCTCCCTCGCAGCGGTCCCGCAGGAGCAGGAGGTCGCTGCAGGCCTGCCCCCAGCCCCGGGCACCCCACGGGATGCTCTCCCCTCTCCTCCAGCCTGAGCTGCTGCCCAGTGGCGCCTCGGGAGCCGGGCGCTAGCGAGGGGAGGCCGTTCCCCGCAGGCGGGAGGAGACCAGCCCGGGGGATCTCTCGTGCTGCGGGGCGTCGCGGAGGGAGCTGCTGCTTCTGCTGCCTGAGCGTCTGTGCTTGGGCCGGGAGGGCTGGGGAAGGGATCTGTGCAGCCAGGCTGGGGATCCTGCCGCCTCCCAGGTGTCCCGCTTGTGCCCCTGGGCCTCGCACCCACGCTTTGAGACGTGCAGTTCAGCCCTGAACTCCCCAGAGCCTAGCGCCAGGGCTTCCAGGGAGGCCGCAGTAAGGCAGCGAGCAGGCGGTTTAGTTTCAACCTGCTCGCAGAAATAGATCCTTCTTAACGCGTGTTGTTTGGTGCAGTGCCCTGTGCCATCTCCGGGTTATTACGCAGCCGTGTGTTCGGCTCCTGACTCGTTCTCTCTTTGTCCGTTCGCAGAAGATGCTCTGCTGGAAGCTGCGAGGTTCAACAACGTTTCCGAAGTCAACAGGTGAGCAGCTTTTAGAGACGTGTGTGAAGAACGCCGCTGCGCGGGGCGGGGAGGTAGGGAGGCTCTCAGCTCGTGCGGAGCTCTCAGCAGGCAGGGGCTGGGTGCTCACCAGGCGGGAGGAGAGCCAGAGGGAGCTGTGAGCAGGCACGGGTGAGCTGCAGGGTGGGTCACAGATCCCTGCGCTGTGAGAGGTCACTGCAGCGAGTCCGCGCGGTGCAGCATGGCCTGGACGTACCCCTCTAGGCCAGAAGCGGCAGAGCTGTGTTCCTGTGGGTCTGTCTCCAAACTAACAGCTCTCACGGGCTCCCCAGCTGGCTGGAGCAAACTCCTGCCCAGCCAGATCCCGCTGCGCTTCTGTCCTGGGGCTTGCCACCCAAGCCGGGAGGTTGGGGAAGTGGCCGCAGTCAGTGGCCAAGCCCAGCGGGGAGAGGAGCACCTCCAGAGCTCACAGCTCCTAACCCCGAGACAGCAGGCCTGCAGCGCTCTTGTCGCTGCTGTTGGCAGTGCCTGCCTCTTTTGGGGTCGTGGCGTTGCTCAGGAGCCGTCAGCAGCGTTAAATTCGCTGGGGGTGTTGACAAACAGCGCGTTTCTCTCTTCCCCCTTGAACCTTCCCGTGCCTGCAGCTCAGGGCAGCGACTCCTGTTGGCTCGAGGGGTTCCCGGGACGGTTCGTGCAGCCCAGCGGTGCTGAGGTCTCCCGTTCCCCAGACAGCTGCCCGGAACCAGTACTAGAGAGACGTTTTGGTGGCCTGGAAGCCTGCACGGGATGGGAGCAGCCACTGCTGCGCTGTGCTCGCCCCTCCTGGTGTCCCCTGTTTCTCTCTGGCCTCTCCCACCCAGTGCAGGACCCAGGAGCTGCGTGCCGGGTGTCCTCCCGCGGCGAGGAGGAGAGCCCTCCTGGCCCGCGGCCAGAGGATGCTCCGCGCAGCCCCCGGAGCTCGGAGGAAGCGGCCGGGGTCTGGTCTGGATCAAGGGCCGAGGAGGATATTGGCGTGCAGCTAATTGGCACATGTGTTCTGCTGCTCCTAATTGCAGGAAGCCGCTGCTTGGCGATGTCTGGGTGATTTGCGAGCCTGCTCGGGCAGAGCAGCGCCAGGGATGCTCTGTGCCCCCCCCGATGAGGGAAGGGCTGCAGCTGAACTCAGTCCAGCCGTGCTGCACGCTCACAGCCTTTGTTTCCGTGCCCTTTCCTTCCGATCCCCCTCCCACAGCCTGCTCCCTGCCCCTGCCCCGCAGCACCCCGCGTTTGAAGCTCCCTGCCTGGCTGTGCCTGCCACGTCCCTCACCAGCAGACGCGAGGCAGCGCCGTGACAAGTACTGGCTCCCCCCGCTCCAGGCAGCTTCAGCCGTGGCTTTACGACAGACCTCAGCAGCCCAGAACCTCCACGTGCTGCTGGCAAGCGCCTGGAGCTTCCAGAGGCCCAAACTGAGTCGCGTGAGGGGCTCCTGCTCTTGGCCCCTGCGGGGAGCAGAGCCCCCATTCAGCAGCAGCCGGGTAGGAGCGTGACACTGAGCTGAGCGGCGAGGGCTGCGCCCAGGAGAGGGCAGCCCCGTCCACATCAACACCCTGCTCCCTGCGCTACCCCAGGAAGCTCGGCCCTCCCGCCTGCTTCCCTCGGCAGCAGAGCCCGGGCGCGGGTTGCCGGAGGTGAGTTAGGAAAGGGGAGGCTGCCGTGATGGAGTTCTCTAATATAGCATTAGGCTCATTTACACTGAAGTCTCTCCCGTGGCCTCGTGTCTCGCTGTAATAACTTCAAGGCGCTGAGAAGGCGGCGGTGTGGCAGGGCCGAGCGGCGCGCTGTGTAGCTCGGGCGATTCAAGACGCGTGTCGTGTGCTGCTCGGCACCCTGCCTCCTTAGGCGGTGCCAGGAAAGCTGAGCAGAGCCCTGTTGCTGCCTGTGCTGGGGAGCGGTTCCTGCTGCCGTTCAGCTCTCCGTCCTCTGGGCTCGGAGACGATCAGGAAAAGCAAGCCAGATGTTTGTAATTCTCCAGAGCGTGTTCTCTGGTACGTGCTCCCCCCGCCTGCCGCTAGGGACTTGGTTTTCTTCTTGCTGCGTGAGTTGGGAAGCTGGCCTTTTGCAAGCGCCTTGTGCAGCTGACTGCCTGTACCTGGCCCTTTATTGTAACTACAACCGCCAGTAACACGTCTTGGTCTGCAGCGTAGAAGGCAGGTGTATGAGAGCGTGGTGCAAGGTGCAAAGACAGAGGCTTTGAACCCTTAAGTTGTGCTTCAGTGCAGAGGGAAGACGGGGGGTGGAGGCTCCGAGGCAGTTTGGAGCAGGGGCTGCGCTCTGCAGCAGAGAACTGGAGAGTTTTTAGGATAGCTCTGTTCATTATCCAGAAAAAGTTCTGTTTTGTACCGGAAGAAAGTGACTCCCTCCGTTGCCCTAACAGTCACCCATAGGATGATCCGAATCATAACTAGGGAGTTTGGGGGCCGCCACAGAGGATCTGGATGGCAGCAGGCATAACCAGGAGCGGGTTCCTAAAACAAACAACAGTCAAAGCGTGGGCGGTGTGGAGACCAAGGCACGCGTGGCCTTACTGGGCTGTCTCCTGAGCTTGTGTTCCTGACAAGTGTGGTGGTGACACGATGCAATGAAGGGTGAAACAATTTTTCATGTAGGAATTACATTAATGGGGAGCGGAGAGGTTACAGACGGGGACTTTAGGAATGCACGCAATCCAAGTGCACAGGCGCAGGGTACGTGGCGTGGAAGATGGAGGGGCCAGGAGCAGCATTATCAACTGGAGAAGATGCTGGCTTTTTGGAGGCTGGCTCTTCAGGGCAGGCCACCCTTCAGAAGATCTCCCCCTCTGCGTTCTGGAGCGTAAATCTTCTTGCCGTCTCTTTCTGAGTCTTTTTCCTGCCTCTCCCTGAGCACGTACATCTCATCATATTCCTCAAGTTAGCTGAGGTCAGTCACGTCACCGAGCAGGAGGTCAGAAAACGGGATAACGGCAAAGGTTAGAGGAGCACGACATCAGGCAGCTGCAGAACTCCTGAACAAGGTACGGAGAAGCAGCAGACAGCAGGGAGCTGCAGTGTGATAAATACTTTGTGTGTTCAAGGAAGTGGATGGCACCGCTCTAATGGCGCTGTGCTAAGGAGCTCACGTGTCACAGGACTGTAGGCAAACGGGCTGCTTTGTTCCAGCAGCCAGGATGTGAGTGGAGGTGAAAAGCGATACGGCCATACAAAACTAAACGCATCTGATCTTGGGAGCCAGGCTGTCGTAACCTGTCCAGATCTTGGGCCTAAGAACCCGAAGAACCTCGGGCACAAACCGAGGAGGTCTGGGCTGTAGGGGCCGAAAAGGGCTTGTGTCAGGGACCCTTGGCAGCGTGGCAGAGAGGCTTTCCCTGGGTCCTGTCTTGCTGTTGAGCTGCTGGGCAGAGAGGGGTGGTGAGGTGGGCGCGGTGAGTTCAGCTGGAAGTCTCTCAGTCAGGCGTGGAAGGATGAAAGTTATGGATATCAGGAATGAAAGGGAGGCTTACGTTCAAGGGGGTTTCTCCTTAGTCCAGCCAGAAGCTGTCTCCTTGGTCGAGGATGAATAGGCCTTTCAGACGTATCAGACAGACCTCACGCTAACACATCGGTATTGCTGCGGGAAGGATCACATGGCCGAAGGCCGGATCCAGCCTGTGAGCCAGGCGCTCTGTTTCCCTCTGTCTGCTCGCAGCTCCCAGGCAGGTTTTCTCCTCTTTACCCACTTCTGAATGTGAGAAACCACTCTGATTTTTGCATCAAGGTCAAGGAATGCATTAACTTTTGAGCCCGTTCCCTTTGGAGCTTGTGGCAAGCCAGCTCTTCCCTTCAAGCCCTTCGTGCTGTTAGCCAGTACAGAAGATAACACCTAATTAATGTGGATAGTTTAATTTGCCTCAACCTCAGTTGTTCCGTGCATTTGGAAGGAAAGCAACAAGCGAAGCCATAAAGAATTACTGCCTCCATCCTCCTCGTGTTTGTATTCAGCGTTAATATTGATTCCGTGTTCCAGCTTTGTTTCTTAATAAGCCACCCACAAAAGTGCAGGCTCGCAGCAGAGTTTCCTCGCCAGCTAAATGTGACGGGGCAGCGCTCTGATGAGCGCCGGGCGACTGTGACTCATGGAAACGCAGCGCGGATGTCTGACGGCTGTTATCAGGCTCCTTCCTAACAGCAGGCAGCCGCCCAAATCCGCGTGGTAATGAGATCTGGAGGTGACCAGGCGCTCTCCTGCTCTCAGAGGGATCCAGCCAGACGTGGAGGTAAGGCAGGAAGCTGCGTGTCAGCTGCTGCAGCTGGTTCTGCTCTCTCCAGGCTGAGTTTTAGGTAGAGGGTTGCAGAAGCAGCTAAGTCGAGCGCGATCTCTCCTGGTCGAGCAGCCGAGGAGTCTCTGACTCATCGTTGCACCGCCTCCTCCCAGGCCGTGTCTGCTCATCTTCCTTGTTTTGTAGGCCACGAAGCTCATCCAGCACGTTCCCTCCTGTGGCAGAGGGGGTTTGGCCCGGCCCGGGCTCCTGGCTGTGGCAGCATCACACCTGATAAAGGGTCCTAATCCCAGAGGCCAGAAATCAGGATCAGCCCCAGAAGCACTGATGTGGGACGTGTGCCGGAGCGTGAGGCTTACATGGAACGTGTGCTGGCAGGACCGGACGCGTTTCCTCACCACGAAAACACCCCGGCCCCCTGGGCATACGCTGTCATGCTGTTTTGGCCCAGATCTCTCTCTACTCTTGAGAAAAGATTAAATCTGAGGTTGTGGTCGGCCGCAGGAGACTGAGCTGAAGGTGCGTTTGCTGCTGCACTCCCTGAACTGTGCGGTCATGGCGGTGATTTGCTTTTTAATCCGTTCTGTACCTGGCTTGGTGCTGAGAAGTGCTGGAAGGCGAGGCTGCTCTTCTGGAAGGCTGCTCGCCTTTCTTCACGGGCACGCGTGTCATGGAAGGAGCCGTGCAGTCCTCCCAGCTAGACCAAACGAGTATTCTCCCTTGTCCTTTATGCCTTTTACATCTTTTTATAGTCAAATTGCGGGGAGGAGCTGAGTTAAGCTGGCAGGACCACAGTAGATCCATGGAGATGAGCCTGTGTGTAGGTAAAACGCATTCTGCCCACGAACATTGCTCTCGTCTTTCAGCTCTCTCCAGTGCAGGGGGTGGGCTGGGAGTTCAGCAGCACCCGCTGCTTGTTCCCCGTCTCAAACCACCGTTCTGTGTTTGGGTGCGTTAAAGACATGTAGAAACTGCTCGCGAAATCCCCGGCCGGGCTGCGGTGAGTCAGGCTGCGGCTGCCCTCTTGGAGCAGCGCCCTCTGCGGTGCGGGGCTGGATTCCTGGAAGCCCCTCGTCCGAACTGAGCCCAGATGGGAGCTGAACGTGGGCTGCCAACGGGGGTTGCGTCAGAGCTCCCTGGGGCTCAGGCACTTGGTGGATTTCCTCCTGGCAGTCCCGTTCCTGCCCTCACCACGCACGGACCAGGAGAGCACGAGGAGTTCTGCTGCCCTGAGCTCCAGGTTCGTGCCTGGGGCAGGGAAAGCAGCTGAGCACGGGACAGAACCATGCGGAGGATGTGGGCCCTTATGGGCACAGATCTCCCATCTCACGCCTGTTCCAGAACAGTTAGCAGCACTGCAAATACCTTTGCGTCGTGCTGGAGACAGTGCAGGGAGATAATTTGTAACGCCGTTTGTTTCCATCGCTCTGCGCTTTATATTCCGCTGTCTGCTTACCCTCACCGGGCCCGTAGTTGTTAGAATATATCTGAGTTAACGGGCACCTGAGTTTTTAGGATAAAGAGACTTTTTTTTTTCCTTTAAATGTTCCCTTTAATCTTTTCTCACGACGCGTGCACCAAATTGTGCAGCACTTTGTTTCGGTGGAAGTTTTTGACTGGTTATTAAGTTTGATTTGGCGCGTGGCCTCGGGGACTTGGAGCAGATACGGCAGCTCAGATTTCTTCACTTCGGCTGTGAGATATCGTGGCAGACTTGTGCACGCTTCGCCCTCCCCTGTTGGGAGGCTGAGAAGCGGAGAGGGAGGAGGAGGGCAGCTTTCCCCTGCAGGGCAGCGGGGGCTGAGGAGGAAAGATGGGCAATGAGCTGGTGCCGCCGCTCAGCCTCTCACCGGGTTTGCAGGGTGTTCTGCTTTAACGCTTCCTGCGCAGCGATATTTTTTTCCTGCTTTTTGTAGCATTCCGACCACAAAACCTCCCAGGACCGATCGTGTTTGTATGCTGAGTCACAAGACCAATCTTCGCAGTCAGCGGCCCACCAGCCGGCCGCAGGAGACAGAAGATCCCCTGCCTGTCTCCAAAACAGCTTTAAACCCTTCAGCGTGCCCAAATCCTCGCTGGAAGCAGACGCTGCTTCGTCTGGCACAGCTGTGCGGACGGTAGTTTGTGATGTGCGGAATGCATCTGGTAGCCATCAGGGAGCTAATTCCAGTTACTGCCGCGGTTATCAGCCTGGCGGCGATGGGGCCGAGCGCAGGATGGCTTCCGTCAGCTCCAAGTGGGGGCCGTGGGTGCTGGGAGCGAGCAGCGAGCGCTGGCGGCATGTGGTCCCTCAGCACGGGAGCCAGGGAGCACCCGGGGGGCGTGCGGGCTGCAAGCTTAAAGCAAGTGCAGCACGTAAATAAACGGTGAAACTCGCTGGGTGACGGGGGGTCGGGTACCCGAGGGAGTTCGGGAGGAGGCCGTGCAGGTTCGTGCAGAGCAGGCCTGGCAGGTAACGGCGCCAGCGGCAGCGCCACCTCCAGCTCAGAGGCCAGCGTGGCGCTGACTGCCAGAAGTGAGTATATTATGTTCAAACCCCTCTGCAAATGGTGCTTATTACGTTCTTTCCCCAGCTGGCTGCTGCCGGCCGCTGCCAGAGGCAGGCCATCAGGCTGGTGCAGAGTTTTTCCCAAGGCACATCCCAGCCGTTGATGTGGGGAGTCAGCCGTGGATCGGGGCTCCTTTAGGTGAGGCTGCGCTTCCCTTTTCCTCCCCAAATGCAGCGATGCCAGCAGGGGCACACCTCAGCTCGTGCTGAGGCCAGCACTGCTGACCTGCTGCCCTTCCCTCTTCCCTGGGCGCTAGCGCACGGCAGCGTGTGTGTGTCCCGGTCCTTCTCTCTGCCAGCCTGAAGGAACTGCTGCCCTGAAAAACGGGAGCTCTGCTGGCTGTGCTGGAGCACCTCCCAGGCAGGGCAGGGATGGGGTGAGGGCGGCACCTTGCGCTGTCTCTGTCAGTTTTCTTTTGCTTTCCCCACCGTGTGCATTCTGCAGTGCTCTCACCCACCCTTCGTGCCCTTGGGCAGCCCCGCTCTCCTCTGAGGGTTCAGTTTCCCTTCAGAAATCCAGATGGGTAAGAGCTTCCCTCTAATTTCTGGCACTTTTTTTGTAATGTTTCGTGGGTTCACATGTCTCTACGAAGCACTGCAGCGTGTTACCAGCCCTGAGGTGGTCACACAGGGGCTGGGAAGCAGACACGACCCATCCCAAGGAGGAACAGCAGCAAGATCAAAGGCTTTTCAGCGGCCTGCCTAACGCTCCTCAACGGGCAGATCCTTTCTCCAGCCCTAGCCGGGAGATTGTGCTTTCATGCTGGGGATGCCGCTGGCTTGCGATGTTTTTTCTCCCCTCCCTCCCTCTGCAAAGCCGAGGGCAGGTCCCAGGAGGGCGAGCGCTTCTTAGGGTGTCAGCCACCCCTGCGGTTAAGCAGTGACATATTGGGGAAGGGCCGGGGGAAACGTTGAAGTGGCCGAGAGAAACAGAAGCTATTGTTGTTGCCAAAGTTCAAGTTTCCAGCTTCCTCTTCCTCCACCTGTCGGGAGGGCGAGCTGGGCATGCTCGCGGCGCTGAGCACAAACTCAAACATGCCCTCTGGGCTCGGCTGGGAGCGCGGTGTCACCGAGTTAGTCACCCAGAACCCCGGCAGCGGGGTGAATAGGAGGCACATCTGTCTGGGGGGAGAGGGCACGGCGCAGCGCGGCGGCCGGCCCGGCTCGGGCTCTTTCTGTGCCGGGCGGAGGGATCAAAGTGCTGGAGCTTTGCGAGCTGCTGTCTCGAGGCGAAATAGCCCGGGCACACAAAGCAGCGCGGGTCGCCCTCCCGAGGCTCCTCCAGCAAATTCCAGAGCACCTGGTGATGTTCTGCCGGCTCCTTCGCGTCCTCCTCTTATTTTCAGAGAGATCTTCAGCCTGCGCATTGCCCTTCGGAGCTGGGGCTCCGCAGGCAGAGGGGACGCTGTCAGACTCAAACCCGGAGTCACTATTGCTCGCTCGCGGGATCTCTGACTGTTAGAAATCCATCAGGAAAATCTGCTTGCGCAGAATACTCTGGAGAAGCAGCC
Organism: Cygnus olor; assembly: GCF_009769625.2. Taxonomy (NCBI): domain Eukaryota; kingdom Metazoa; phylum Chordata; class Aves; order Anseriformes; family Anatidae; genus Cygnus; species Cygnus olor. Next base: position 208,543,687 of record NC_049169.1, read on the forward strand.
GAGCTTTCTGCCCTAAAATCGTGAGGTTTTTCTCTAATCCTTAAGACGCGCACACTCCAACAAACAAACAACAGAAAAAGCACCTTGCCCTGCCTCAAAGCCATGTTTTCATTCCACCCGTGTTGTTCGGGGTCTTTAGGGTACCTGCTGCTTGTAGAAACACCGAAAAGGGTGCTAACAGAGCCATATACGCACGAGAAACTGCTTAGTGGGTAAGAGTGAGTGTCCTGGATCTTATTTGGTTAAAATGTGGATAAACATCCTAAACATTGATCGGAGGAGTTTATTTAATTAAAAAAAATACTCCTGCTGGTAAATACATTTGGCTGTCTAGGATCTGAGCAGTGGTCGTCGCTTTATCGATTGTCATATCATTAAATCAGGCGGGGAAAAAATTAATGATAGGCTTGAAGACCCTGAACATAAAGTTCAGTTGTCTAGAAAATCTGTTAAGTTGCTGAGCATCTTGCAGTGATTTAAAAAAAAAAAAAATCCAGCTCCTAAATGAAATGTCAATGCGTATTATGCCAGATGATCTGATGCTAGTAATGCTCTCCACTAGGCTCGGTCATGTGGCATTCCAGATGCTGGCGATTATCTGGATTCCTGAATGGAAAACTACCTGATTAATTCTGATATCTGAGCTCCGAGCCCGTAATCAAATCCTGCAGCAGAGGCCCCAGCATCCTTCCTGTTGGGTGCACCACGTTTTAACAGGTTTGACTGCCGCACTAAGATCTTACTTAATTATTTTTTTTTTAGTCTGAGAAGGAAGATAATTCATCGTTCAATGTGCACTTCCAGAAAGTGTGTAGAGAAAAAGAAAAAAGAAAAAGAAAGCGTGCAGAGAGAAGAAGCCTTCCAGTGAGCTAACAAGTAGTTTTTAGCATCTCCAGAGCACTTTGAGGTTGCCGTCCTGTCCTCCGTCTCACCACACCGAAATGTTTAGCTGCAGTTCACCGTCAGGAGTCAACAAACGTTAAACTGCCCTCTGTTTTGGGGGTAAAAACAAGCTTTTGCAGCAGTGACGCAGCGGGTGGGGGACGTTCAGCTTGTAGCTCTGTTCCTCCATCGTACCAACACCACGGTGAGTGCAAGGGGGGCTGTCAGGCTGTGCACTGTGTTATTTACAGCCCCAAAGACACCCACAAGCGGCTGCGAGGTGTCGGGTGAGCCACAAGCCTGCGGGGCTGTACCTGCCATGCCTCCGGAGGTTTCCTGTGGCGCTTCCTCCTCCTCTCCTGGGCTCCCGCCAGGTTCTCTCTCTGTGGCATTAATATTTTACTTTCTTTTGTTTGCCGGGTGTTATGTGGCCTATCGGACCGTCAAATTGAGACGCTGTAGAAAGGGGATGGGGTGGAAGTTGCTGCATCCAAAGTACTTTGGAATGGCCACGTAAACAGAACCGAATTCAGACGTGACTTGCACGTGACCTTCCGTACCGCTCGGAGGACGGCGTGAGCTGGCTGGCAGCACGATGGCAATACAGGAAATTTTCAAAGTGCCCGGGGCGGGGTGGATGAGAGGTGATGAGATCTCCATGTGGGGTTCCCCGGCCTCTTGCTGTTTTTTTCCCCCCACCCCCCCGCCGTGTGCAGGCAGGAGCGGCTCCTCCGATGGGCAGGGCAGGGCAGGCTGTCGGGCTTTTGTCCGAGGGAGCCGGCAGCCCTCCCTGCCCGCACAGATGGAGCTGTGGTGTGGATTTCTGCTGCAGGCAGCATCCCTCCGAGCAAGAGCACATAATTGCCATGACCTGCAGCGGCTGCGGGTCCGCGTCCACCTCGCTGATCTCCGCTGCGAGCGCAAACACCGGCCGTGTGCGTGGCTGCAACGGGAGCGGATCTCTGCAGATAGCGATGTGCCCAGCATGCGGGCTGCCATCATCTAGACGCGTCCCAGCTCTGTTACGGGGTCAGAAAGCTTTGTGGCTGCACACGGGTTTGTCCTTTAAGTAACCTGCTGCCTGAGAGCGCTCCTCCTGCAGCAGAGCTGGGAGCACGCTTGTCGTTCGGTCTCGGTGGTTAGGTGCCGGAAGAGGGGAAGCAAAAGGACGTTTCCCCGGGGGAGCCGAGGCTGGTGCCGTGCAGCTCGCAGGACCGTTTGGTAGTGCAGGAGCTGAACCTGCCGGGGGTTGGTGACGTGCACGTGTGTGCAGCACGGATCCGGTAAGGGTTCTGTGTGAGAACTTGTTCCCTTGCTGCCGCGCAGTATCAAGTATCAAACTGCTGTGGAACAAGGGGCTATTGTTTACCTGTCACACAGCTCTTTATCGTTAAGCTTTCAATTGTAACCCTGGTAAAGAGAGCGTAAGTCTTCTGTTGGTGCTGTGGATCATTTACAGGGATCAGGGCCTCCTGAGCCATACTCAGGAACCACAACTGAAGGCTGCTGGTTACCAGTTTATTTTTTTTGGCCGTTGCAATGCTACCTTGCAGATTTCACTGCAGACACCTTTCCTGCCCGGGCTCGGGGCCTCTTACAGGCTCCGGACTTGTCACAGTACCGTGGCATCTCAGTTCAAGAACCTGATGAGCAGCTCAGAGCACTTGGTAGCTCTCTCGTCAAAAAAGGCTGGGGCAAATTACTCCTTGGTACCCGCTGATGTGCATAGCACGCCTCCTGAAGTCCTCTGCCTGTTGCCTCCCACGCTCTCATGCTCCCAGTCTCATTCTGATAGGGTACAAAGGTACGGCTGGAGGGGAGCAAAGAGGACCTCATTTTAGGAATCTAATTTGGGTAGCAGTTTTCTGGTGTCTCACACCAGCAGGGAGACCAGTATTCAGCTATGCTCAACCATGAGCCAAAGCTTGGGCGCTGGTATCGCTGCTTGGGGTAACTGTAGGGTTGGAGAACGTGTTTGTTCTTGGGATAAGTTTTCAGTGAAACCACGGGGAGGGTTTTTGACAAGGTGGAGGAAGGCTTGCACAGACCTTGTGTCCAGCTGTGGGTGTGTGCTAGGCTAGTGTTCGCGCTTTGCTTTATGGTCATTCCAGTTGTAGAAAGATGATTTTTATTTATTATTTTTTTTAGGAAAGAAGGGGAGCTTTTCGCTCCTTTTCTCTAATTCTACCCCAGCAGTCTTTACGAACCGTCCGACATGGTAGCCACCTCAGCAGGCTGAGGGCAGTTAATTTGAAGAGGGTAGCCGAATTCAGACACGTACCCTGTCTGAGCCCTTAAAGGAGTGATCTGACGTTCAGTGCACGTGAGCAGCCTCGGCTGCCGTTGTGCAGTTGTGTTACCCGCGGGTCTGGCGGCGGTTTAAATACTTAGCACCAGTCTGGCGCTTGCACGGCTGAAACTTGGCTTGTTTTCACTTGTGCCTCACAACTCCTGGGGTTAGCGGTAGCTAATCCCTGCTGTACGAAGGATGTGCTGTGCAGTGATGCACACCGGGAAGATGGAACAGCCTCCGTTTGGGGAAGGGAAGGAGGACGAGCCGTAGCCCTTCCTGCTTTCTGAAACCTCCCCCTCGGCCGTCCTGGCTGAATTCCTGCAGCACACCGTCCTCTGGGGCGGGAATGGGATCGTGGTGCTGCACCTGAACATGTAGGGTTCGGACCTTGTCTCACCTCACTTAACTCGGGCACTCCACAAGTTGCGCCTGAAGTCTGAACTTCCCTCCTGCCTTGTGGGCAACGGAGGCAACGGCACTTTCAGACGCTCCCTTCGTACCCTCTGGGTTTTGCACTTGGTGTAGGATGAGCGGAGTTAGCCTCTGCGGGGATCTGTCCCTTGCCTTTAGCTGCGGGGAAGTGGTCGCAGCTGGGGCGGGTTAGACCCCTGGCTACACCTGGGTTTGGCTAGGGCAGGTTCTTGGGTTCCCTTGGTTGGCCGTGAAAGTGAGCAGGGTTGGGTGAGTTAGTTTGTCGGTGATACATCACTGTCCTAAGGCGAGTGCTCGGAGTCCGGTGCTAAGAATGATGGATTACAGGGTCAGAAGTTGTAGAAAGGGCAGCGAAGCTGGAGAGGCCGGAGCCGGGCTCTCGCCAGGGGTGCCCAGGGCCAGGAGCAGAGGCCCCGGGCCCAGCCTGGAGCCCGGGAGGCGCCCTCTGGGCCCCAGGCAGCACTGCTGTGCCGGGCGGGTGCCGGAGCCCTGGCACGGGCTGCCCGGAGAGGGGCTGGGGGCTCCTCCGCGGGGTCTCCAGCAGCCGCCGGGACGTGGGGCTGGGCGAGCGGCTCCGCGGGGCCCTGCTGGGGCAGGGGGCGAGCAGCGAGCGGCACCCAGGGGTGCCCCCAGCATCAGCCACGCTGTGGGGCTGTGATTTGATGCCTCTTAGCTTTTGAGTTTGTTTCGTTTGTTCTCTTGTTGTGAATGAGAAGTGCAAAACATCTCCTACTGGCACGTGTTTTGGAGATCTCCTGAGCTTCTTCTGAAATCCTTACGGTTGCAACGCTGGCTGACGATTCAAACATGTCATTAGATTGTAGGTTAATCAGCTTCTCTCTCCGTCATGCTGCTGGTTGGGTCTTTGGGTGCTAGGCTGAACAGAAGAAGGAAATGAGGAAAAAAGAAATCAAGGCAGCTGGCACTGGGCCATTTGAAAGGACAGCACTTGGTGTCACCTACCAGTCTGTCTGAGTTTCGTAGCCGCTGAGAAGTTGGATTGAACTGACTTCATGGTGGGTCTTCGAGGCTGCCCTGGAACGGGTGCCTGCCAAGTGGAACACTCTGTGTCGTGTCATTAGCTCCGGTGTGCTCGGGGCGCTGTCTCTGCTCCTCCTTCCTGACCCTGTCTCCCTCCTGCCCAGGTTATTGCTGGAAGGCACGGACGTCAACGCGAGGCACAGGCTTGGCTGGACTGCTCTCATGGTGGCGGCTATCAACAGAAATTCCAGGTACGTTTGTCTCAGCGCTCGCCATCACCTGGGGGGTCAGTTCCTTCCGTAGCTGCCTCCCCGTTTGATAAGGTCATGCTGAGCTCCGCAGAGAGTCTCTGTAAAGTTTGGGCGGTTTGGGGCGCGTTGTGCAGCTGGACCCGAGGGAGCTTTTCGCTCCTTGTTGCCCCGTGCATTGTGTGACAGATGGAGGGCGGCTGCTCTGCAGTCTGAGAGGTGACCGCTGAGCTGACAGTGCCATTCCACGGCAGCACGCCACTTTTGGCACCTGATGAGTCTGTAGCCCCGGGATGTTACTCGGCAGGTAGTTTAACGCCAGACATCAGCCAGGGGCTCAAATAGCTGCGTAAGAGCAGCCGCGTCCCTCCTAGCTTGCGGGGCCTTTGCTGGGTCTTTCATGCTAGGCCTTTATGAAGCAAAAAGGCTGAACGCTGTGCCCTCCCTCCTTAGTTCCCATGATGATCGCTGTGGCTTCTTGTAACCTTTTAAAGGCACTCTTAAATATATTCAGTCTACAACTAAATTCAATTAGTTTTTTATTTAAAGAAAAAAGAGAAAGAGAAATCCAATTTTAGAAAACGTGGGACAGGCGGGAGAATGAGCTTTGATGTTACACCCTCTCAGGGATGCTTTACTTAGTCACAAGTTCATAAGCAAAAAAGCCTAATTACTTGGGAAAACACAGGATTAAAGCAGGGCACAAAGGCCGAATATCCGCTCTCGGGCGACATGATTCGAATCCGTGTGCCGAGTTCGTGTGTGGTGCAAACTTTGATGTGTGCTATGACAAGCTGAAAGTCGTGACCTCCTCGGGGAGCTCCTTAAGACGGGCACAGAGGCGGGGGCTTGGGACTGTTTGTTTAACTTTGATGTCCGAGCAGCAACGGGCCCCGTTGTTTGCCCGTCCGCAGAGGGACGGGCTTCGGAGCCTCCCACCTCTGCCGGAGGACAATGGTCAGCAATGGAGTGTGACGACTGTTGACCATTCCAAGTGACTGGTGGACCAGAACAGGGCTTCCCGAGTTGCAAAGGCTAAGAGGAGACGGGGAGAAAGGCCGTTCACGGTACAGTAATTGCCTAAAATCAGGTAGAAATGCTAATGAAAACATCGAGGCAGCACCAGGCGTTCGGCACCCAGCCTGGTCCCTGGCTACGGGCTGGCAGAGCAACAGCAGTGCGTCGTATTGGGGATCTGGCAGGAGAGCAGCGCTGGCCGTGGGGCGTGAATTGTGTTTATTTTCCCCACATTTTGGATGAATATTGGCTTTAACTGAAAATCAGAAGTCCTTGAGTATCTGAAGCTTGGTAGGACTCGTCTCTGACAATATACTGACAGAGTAATTAGATACTTCACGGAGGCAAACATTAATGCCGGCCCGCCAAGCTTACTCCTGGTGTAACAACTCTGTTGCTACCTCTGGGGTGATGCCAGACATGTTTTCAGCCCTCCGTACTGCTGCTGGCTTTGTAACGTCCCCAGTGGGGTCCCGCTGCTGGCTGGGAAGTGTAGCGAGCTGGAACACGACGCCCAGTGTTCGCAGTTCCCTCCAAATCGTTTGCTCGCAGATGTAGTCCGCAGGCTGACCTTTTTAACCTGGGCCCGCCAGAGCCGGGCGTTGTGCGTGCGGTCGGATGTGGGAGTGGAGAAAGCCGAGCGTGGGGAGCTGATGGCTTTGGCTCAGTAGCACAGGTTTGCCCGCAGAATTTTAAATACTTCGCTTTTCCCTTCCAAACGCAGTGCCTGCTGGTGCTCTGGGTCTCTCACAGTCCTTTTCTACACATTCGGCTGGGGACTGGTCTGAGTACGACTTACTCCACTCTGCAGAAGGATGCAGAACTTTTTTTTTTTAGAATGTGGTCCCATCGTAAAGAGCGATAATCTGAAATGGGTCTGTCCAGCCGCAGCAGCTGACCGTGGGTCACAAGTTGTTAGGACTTTCGGTTCTCAGCTCGTCAGTCAGAAAGCCTCTGGGGGGGGTGAGCTGGGTCTTTGGCTCGGACGTCAGCAGAGAGGTCACCGGTGGCTCGGAGGTGCTCAAGATGCAGCCGCTGAGCAAGGGTCTGTACCTTTAGCTTGCGAGAAGTACAAGGTCGTTCAATTTTGCTTCACCGGCTTGCTCTGCGAGCGCTTCTTTTTTAATGTTGTTGCTTCCTGAGCGAGCCACCCAGCGTGGCTTCAGGGGGCCGTGACGCCGGTAGCTGAAATGAGTGTTTTCGTGTTAGAGCCACTAAGAGAAAGTAAGCCTTCAGCCCCAAATTGCTGTCTTTCCCAAGTCGTTTTTCAGAGTAGAACTATGGTTTCAAGTCTCTGCTGTGCTGCTGGAGATTTCCGTGACCTGTCCTTTAGCTTCGTAATGTTTCCCAATTTTCACAGCCCTCACTCTTCCAATTAGACAGCTACAGTCCATATGTTTAATTTAATTTCAGAGGCACTGCATTAATGATCCCTGTCAGCTGCCATCAGCTACAAGATGAAATCCCAGGTGCCAGCAGGGATCTTTGGGGTCTGTCTTTCCTTTTTTCAACGAAACAATGATCATTCTCCTCCTCTTGAAAATTTCCTGTGTCCAAAACATCCCAAGGCAGTGAGTAGCGATCCTGGTGGGTTGCCACTGGAGGTTTGCGTTTCTGCTGCTAGGTTTCAAGGGTGCGTAGCTGGGAAGGAGCAGAGTCCGGGCTTGACGTCGTGCTGAAGTGGAGCCTTTCCCATGGAATCCCAAAGCGCCCCTGATCCTCCTGGATTTAGTCTCGTAGCACTGCGTGCGCTGGGAGAAGTGCTGGTACTTGCGGCAGCGTGAGGTCCAGGCAGAGGTGCCGTGTCCCCGCTGCCTGTGCACCGGGGGATCGGTCACCTTCTGCGGGTGGGGATCGTTCTAGCACCAGCACCGGGCACTTTGCTCTGCTGAGTGGGGCAGGGCGGGCGGTATGCATGCTGCAGGGCGTGCTCTCGGCACTTCAAGGCCTCAGCAGTGCCTCGGGAGAGTGTGGCTCAGTGCTGACATCCCTGCTTGGACTGGGTCAGCCTCAGCAGCACGTTTTGTAGAAAATGTGGACATGTGAACAAGAAGAATTAGGTGTGTGATCTACCGGAGAGGGACTGGGCTACCGCGATGTCTGGGATCCACTCGGTCTCTGCTGGGTGGCTTGGGGGAGTTATTTCTTTTCTACTGGCCTTTAAATGCTGTATGTGTCTTTGTATGCCACTGGGGCTCTCTCTTGCACTACGAATTCCCAGGGCCACAGCGCACAGTGCCAGTCGTAGTTCAAGCCCCCAAACATTGCTGAGATGCCAGTTACAAAAATAAAGGGAGGCTGCTAATGACTGCAGTATGGCGTCTGACTTTGCTGTTAGATGATATACATTTAGATGAGATAATTTAGATTATATAAAATAATGTAGGTGATATAAAAATATTGTAGAATGAATTGTGTTCCGTTTTTTGTTCTCTTAATAAGTGTGTTTCCTTGTTCTAGACCTTTCCTGAAGCGTGGATAGATCGACTTCGTGGTTGCTCTGTATAAGTGAGCAGGGGCCCCACTCCAAATCCCTCGGCTCTGTGATAAGACAGCTTGTAACCGGGTTGAGATAGAGACAGATCAGCTGTGACCACGTTTACACAGGCAAAGGAGGGTTTCTGCTGTAATTCCTGTTGCTGGGGGAGCCTTAGCGTAGCTAAGGATGCAGTGGTGCTGGTTTTAGTCTAACCGTAACGACGTGTAGCTGCCACTTCTTGCATTCTGCAGTGCTGTCTTACAGCCGTGCGTCCCTGCTAAGGCCTGAAGAGTAACCCAGGTGGGTGGCCGTGCACATGTACACACACACACACGCACCTTACTTTTCGTGTAAATTTTCCTTTTGGAGTTGCTCCTAGTCTGTTTGCTCTTTAGTATTTGTGAAAGCCCCTTCTTCCGAATCTCAAGACCTATTTTAAAACGGTTTCTTAATTCTCATGGAAAGACATCCATGCTAAGAGGCAGGATTTATGGTCTGTGTGAAAAACACTGCTAGGGGCTTTCTTCTTTTGGCTGTACCTGTTAGCTTTGCACATTTAACGTATTTATAGTAATTAAGCTTTAATTAAATGCTCGCTGAGAGCTTTGTGGGTTTTGTACCTGCATTAAAATAAGCTTTCATAAATAAAATAAAACAAAGCAGTTAGTACCTCAGCAGGCTAAGTACCTCTGCGCTTACAGTCCAGTGACCTGCAGACCGGGTGAAGTTACCGGCTCAGAAATGCGTTTGGGGTCAGGCTCCGTTGTGCACCTCAGGAGAACACGAGCACGCTTTGATCCGTGCCAGCAGAAGTGGCAGTGACAATGCCATGTGTCTCCTATCCTGTTACCGTCTCTCTGTAGCCAGTTCAAAGAATTGTGGGCACTGCTGTTATGTCATGTCTTGCCTTTCTCTTCCGAATACAGCTACTCCGGCTTGTGTTGTTCCATCGGAAGGTGAAATAGTGGGTCACCCCTCAGCCCCTCATGCAGTAGAGGTTCTGCAGACGGGTGCTGCAGAGGGGGAAACTAAGGCACAGAGCGGCTTGGAAGCTTCCAGCCCCGGTGGGATGAGATCAGGTAGTTCTAATCAAACGCACGTTGTTCTGCTTCTGTCCATCACCACTGATGCAACCAGCACGCACCAGTGCCCTGGGGTGGGGAAGCAGTCAGCATGATTTTAGGGCTCCCAGAGCTTTAGGCAGAGCTGGCCATATACATGGCGGAGCTATAGGCGTAACTCCGGGGCGGGGAGGAGGGCACGGCTGTACGGGGGCTGCCTCGGAGCCGTCCAAGCCCTGCATAGCGAGGTAACGGGTTTCTCAGCAGCACCAGTGCCCACGTTTTACAGCGGGGGGAGAGAACACAAAACGACTTGGCTGCGGCTGGCCCTCTGTCACAGCGAGGTCTCTGCTCCAGGGGGTGTTTGCTAGGACAAGGTGCAGCTCTGGGGGAGCGCGGGTGGGAGTGAGGCAGATAGCTGCCTGCCGTGAGGGAGTTTGCGTGTGTTTTCTCAGGTTAAGCACACACGTCCTCTTCTTTCCAGCTTCCCTTTTTCCTCTTTGCTGATATGTAACTGCAGGGCTTCTGGCCATCTCCCTGCGCCCTTTTTCACATACCCATCTTGTTTTACACATAAATGAGCCCTTCAGTCTTGCACTAAGTGCCTTGAGCAGCTGTGCAGAGATCTTATCGAGATGCCCTCAGCGAGTGCAGGGAAAGCAGGAGGAGGGACAGGAACAGAATTCAGCTCCACCTAAAGAGCGTTTCTTTATTTAAACAGATGCTTTCTGTTGGAAGCTCGTCCCCAGCTCCCTTTCCCATGGGTGTCCTTCAGTACAGACCCCTTTGTGTTCTCTTAAAGCAGCAGGGGACAACCTCAGTGCTTTGTGCTGCTGAATCATCCCTTCCCTGTGCTTTTCAGTGAGTCTTGCTCGTTCATCCAGGTCACAGTGTAAGCTCCCACCCTCGCCTCCCAGATGTACATGTTCTTGTTTCATCAGGGGCTTTAGCCTCTGGTTCCTCCCTTAGCTGTTCCAATATCCTCTCCTCTCCCCTATTTTCTTTTTGCAGCTTTGGCTTCTTGCACACCCTTTTCTCCTTGTGCCTCCATCTTCAGGTCTGGATCTTTTCTCCTTTCCACGCCTTTCCTTCTCAACACCTTCCTGCCAAGGACTCAGAGGGCAATGACCAAAGACAAGTGACTCCTCTCTGTGCCTCAGCAATCCTTTTCCTTCCCTGTCTTTCTACGTAGATGACGGAGCTGGGGGCCAGAGGCTCTCACGAGGAACCAGAACCAGCAGTGCCTGGCCAGCCTAGCCCCTTCCCTTGCCTCGCCCTCCTCCACCTCTCCGTACAGAGAGGAACTGGGGAGAGGCTCTCCCTCTGTGCTGGCGTGGATCGCTGGCTCTTGAAGGCTGGGACGTGTGCCTCTTCCACACGTACCTAGACTGCATTGAAGGTGCTGTACAGATGTTTTATATTGGTAATAACAGTACATCATGCATAGTAATATTCTGGTGGGTATGTTCCAAGACTTACAGTGAAGGGTGCCCTATCGGAGCTGCTTTCTGTCTATAGGCAATGACGTGATTAACTGCTGCAGCCTTGTCACCTATATTAGGTACATACATCTGTTCTGTATGATTTTTTCACTCCTTTCACTTCAGGCAGCTATTTTAGAGCTGTCTGCAGCAGAGCTGGCAAGATATCTGGATGCCTTTGGAAGCGCACGTGGCCGTTAGTGTTGTCTGTCAAAGAGCTGAGTTGTTACACGTGGTTTCCTTCCGTGAGGATGCTGCATTTTGGGGGCTTGCTCCTGTAAACCGAGGCATCGTGTTTGAGCGAATCCCCCTCTGGGTCCTGTTGCAGAGCTCTTGGAGGAACAGCGTCCACTCGGCCATGGCTGCGTTGTGCCTCCCACCCAAGGACAGGCCAAGGCAGCTGTTCCCCACACCACCACTCCTACCGCCCCAGCAGCATCCCCACCTGAGATTCCCGTGAGCGACGCCCTGGTTTCTGATAAGTTGGGTGGCTGTAACCCAGCTGCAGTCAGGCCAGGCACGGCAGGGTGCTGGTACAGTCACAGCAGAAAAAAAACTCGCCTCTCCCTCCTCGCTCCCCTCTTCCCAGGGATGTGCTGCATCCAGCGTCCGGGAGGTGAGGCACACTCAGACGCTGCCAGCAGGTTCCTGCACCTCACCAAGCCACAGAAACACCTGTGTGCAAACAGCGGCTCCCCCCGGACCTCCTGCCCCTGCTGAGTTTTGCAGAGTTAAGACATCGCCACACAAGGGCTCTTCTTTGTGTCCAGGCAGGACCTGGGGCTCCCACCAGAGCTCGGGGCAGCCGCATATCAAAACGCATCAAGGTTTTCGCATTGTGCTGCTAACTCACGGTCATGGGGATCACCGGGCTTCGTGCTTCACCAACCCCAGCTGCCGGCGGGTTGGTCCGGGCGCTGCGCCTCTCCTGACGCAGCCCCAGCCACGTCCAGCCACCTCGTCATTGATTTCCCCACCCCCTGCATTGTATGGATGTATTTATTTATTTAACAATATGTTGGTCCAGCCATTAAAAGCAGAAAGCACTTTCTCCGATCGATTGAACTGCCCAGCGAACTTCAGCTAAGCGCTGCCCTCTGAGTCACCAGCAGGGTCAGTGTGGATTTATATTCGCGCTGATGAATAGGCGCTGCCTCTAATCGAATGAAAACTTGATCAGCAAATTAAAACTCGGCTTGTTGAGGCTGTTGAGCACAGGTGACTTATGGAGGGGCCTAGGCCAGCTCTAGGCTGTGTCCCTCTCTGGGTATCTGATGTGGAGAGTTTTCCGCCCCGACACCTGTGCCGAGAGAAATTAAACGGGAGGAATATTGACCGGGGACTCCTCCACTGAAAAGCCACCCCTTTATTAATACCCAGTAGCTGAGCTAGCACAGAAGAGAAGGATGCCTTCTGTAGCACTTTGACCAGAGCCTCGCAGTGCTTCAGAGAGCTTCCTTAATCCCCGGAGTTGCCTTTTGACCCGGGAAGCAGCTACACCTCTTCCCCCTGGGAAACTGGGATTTTTAACCAGATTTAACTGGGATTTTTTAACCAGAGACTAGATTGCTGGAGCGTGCTTTGTTAGTGCCTTCTGATTTTTGTAAGTCCTTTGCTTATTCCAATTCACACGCTTTACGCCGAGGAGCGCGGTTACTCTGCATTTTGATTCCGCTGTTACCTTTCCTAAAGGCTAATTTGCTTAAGCGTCCCATTACCTGCAAATTGGATGGGTACGATCAATATTTGTGATTCCAGGAAGGGCTGGCTGCTGCAGAAGTGCCTGGAGGGGACGACACGTCCCAAAAGCAGGAGGTTAGATTGGAAGACGGTTGGACAGGGAGGCTGGATGTACAGCACGGTGTTATTGGGCCAGTGAGTCCCTTTCACTTCCTGCTTACAGAGCTGGATCCCAGAGCCTGAAAAAAGAGCTGGCAGCGGGGGCCAGGGTTTTGGAACGCCAAATTTTGCCAGTAAGAGATCGTATCAGTGCTTATTAAACTTGAGCCGCCCAGCTGTCTTAAGAGCCCAGGAAATGTTCCTTATCTCTGCTTTATAGATGGGGGGAAATGGTGAAAAGGGCCCTTAATAGAGAGAGCTGAGCAGTTCAGACACCATAACCTCCTGCCTGCACATTTAGACTGCCGAGCAGCTAGCACACGTGGTACTCTGCTAAACTTTTCATGAAAGGTTGTTGTCCAGAGAGCAATGCTGAAGGTATATGCTACGAATGAAGAGGAAAGGGCTTCCTGAGAGTCACCAGAAGCACATGAAGGTGATATCTGATGAAGTGCCTGGGAAGAACATTCATCTCAAGGTAGTCGCTAAGAACAGGACAGGAAGACAGATGAAGTTACCTAGGAAATTACAAGTCATTGTGTGTTTCATATGACTCATTTGGTACCCGTATCTCACCCCTGGGCTGCGAGGTTGTGGATTAAAGTCCTACACTGGGACTTGGGATCATTTCTCTTAAAATGAAGAAGAGGCACGGACCTTAAAACATATCATAGCCTGTCAGCTAAAATGGGAGTGGAGGGATCTCTTTGGTGGTGACAGCCATGAGGCCTGGGTCCGAGAGGGGAGGTCTGTCCATATCAGAACCTGTGCTGCGAAGGACTTGAAGGATCAGAATGGCTTTCTGGAGCTGAAGCTACCCCAGAGGTGCTGTGCCAGATGCAAGGGCTTCACAGTAAGTCGCCTGCTGGGGCAGAACGATCAAAGGCTTACCTGAGGTAGATTGCACTCGTGATGGCTTGCTGCTCAGTAGCTAGGCTCCCGCCTGAGACTCTGCAGGAGGAGGCTGTGATCAGAAGCGGTGGTGAGATCTTTACCCTGCTGTGAAGCTCAGCAATGAGGTTCCCGGGCACCCACCTTGTCTCAGCTCTGCAGTGTGCTCTGGCGCACCAGCACGGTGTGTTGGGTGGAACCTGCAGTCCCGTTGCACCTGGGGCCACTCACTGTTTAGATGTCCATCCCTAGGAGCATGGAGGTCCTCAACAACGAAACCGCGGGGGAACAGGGCAGTGCCTGCCCCACTGTTCTCCATCCTGTACCTTCTGCTTCCCACAGGGACTGCCTCTTCCAGATCTCCAGTGCACTTCTCTCGCATCACGTACTGGGTGACCAGCACCCAGTACTGGAGTTGCAGGATGTCTCCAGAGTAATCCAGCACTGCATCTTCCAGAAGGACTGTGAATGACCTGTGCTAGAGTTCCTCCAGCTAGAAAGCCTGTCTGTGACACCTTCATTTCTCCTGTTTTGTAGCTGTGGACAAATGGCACACCTCCTACCCAGCATCACCAGCCTGGCACCAAGAACAGGATTGAGGGGCCTCTGAGGGCCTACGTAGTGACCAGGGGTGGAAGAGCCTGGGGAGCTGTTCTGGACAACGAAGGCTACACACTTGGGCTCACTTGGCTGTACTTGTGGCCAGAGCTCTCTCTTGCTTTCCATTTTGTGCAGCCATAGAAGTTAGCAGTAAAGGTCAGGCAGTGCCCCTTTGCCTGAGGCTACGTCAGATCGGTGAAGGACGGATGGGTCTGGAGCTAGGTGTGTGCCGAAAAGCCCTTGTGAGAGGTGCTGAAGGACTTGTAGGATAAGTTTTGTTCCCCATGCCTTACTGATGCTCCTAAGGTGGTCCAGAAGGACCTACAGGCTTGTTGTGTGTGGAGAGACAGCACTCCCACATCAGGTGTCCTTACTGTGGTGGCATTTGGGAGCAAAGCAGCAGAGCAGGGGAGACGTTTTTCCTGAATGCGGTGGGGGAGATTTGTTGTCCCTTGCAGCAAATCGTTCTGAGAGGACTGAGGATGAGACAAAAAGGTTCTGACTAGGTGGGACTGTGCTGAAGATAGTAGATAGTCTCACACGGTGATGCTTGCACCAGGAACAACACTGCTGAATGAACGGGAAGAGAAGTCAGGCTGTCTGGAGAGATCCAGCTGGCAGAGGACAAGCACATCTCTTACACAAGGACACAGAGGACAAGCACATCTCTTATACAAGGCTTCGTGTCCTCCGCTGCTGATATCCGAAAGTAGGGGAGATGATCTCCCCTCAGTGCCAGTAGGTATCTGCCAGTCAGGTGTCTAACTCGATCATGGGTGCACAATTCAAAGTATTTGAGAACATCTTCAGCGTCACGTGCTCCTGACTACACTGAATTGTGAATTAATGTAGTTAACTAAGTCCGCAGTCCAAGAGACAGCTGGAGCGACTGGAGAGAGTCCAGAGAAGGGCCGTGAGGTGGTGAAGAGACAGGAGCACCTCTGCTGTGGCGAGAGGCTGAGAGAGCTGGGACGTCTTGTTGGAGGCCGGTTAAAAGCGAAGTACCCCAGGGGTTAATACTGGGTGCAGTCCTGTTTAACGTCTTCAGTAATGGTCTTGGACGGTGGGGCACAGTGCTCCTCAGTGCATTCACCGGTAACACAGAGCTGGGATGGTGCCGGGCACAGCAGAGGGCCCCGGGCAGGAGGGCGAGGTGGCTGAGAGGAACCTCGAGGGGTGCAGCAAGGAGAGCTGCAGAGTCCTGGCCGTGGGGGGGGAGCAGCCCCAGCCCATCCCGGGGAGAGCCCAGCAGGGCCCCGAGGTGCGGGAGGGCCTGGAGCACCTCTGCCGTGAGGAGAGGCTGCGAGAGCTGGGGCTGCTCGGCCCGGAGAGGAGGAGGCTCCGGGGGAGCTCCCCCGCGGCTGCCGGGGCCTGCGGGGAGCTGCGCAGAGGCCGGAGCCGGGCTCTCGCCAGGGGTGCCCAGGGCCAGGAGCAGAGGCCCCGGGCCCAGCCTGGAGCCCGGGAGGCGCCCTCTGGGCCCCAGGCAGCACTGCTGTGCCGGGCGGGTGCCGGAGCCCTGGCACGGGCTGCCCGGAGAGGGGCTGGGGGCTCCTCCGCGGGGTCTCCAGCAGTCGCCGGGACGTGGGGCTGGGCGAGCGGCTCCGCGGGGCCCTGCTGGGCTGCGGGGCTGGGATTAACAATCGCTGTTTGAAGATTAAGATGTAGTGCGTCTCAACCTAAATATTTTAGAAGTAAGGACGTTGTTGATGTATGAATATAAACGAACTCAGTGTGATCACAGAGGTGTATGTCAGGAGGGTCTCCTGGCTTCCAGCGTGGGGCTTTATTCCCCAGAAGTAACTTTGTACATGGTGAAGTGTTGCAGTGCCGGGTAGGAGTTTGCCTCAGTTGTACCATGTTCAAAGAACAGAATAACCAGCTTTTATTCCGTTAATGCATTTATGGGGTAAACGGGAGAGAAGCTTAAGTTAAATTCTAAATGTGACTTGACAAGAGGCAGCCTGCAGATACGTGTCAGTCAGGCTGCGGTGCACGTCGCACAGAGCCGCTGTCAGCCCGTGAGCCATGTCACCGGTGATGAATGCTAACTCACATCTTACTGTCTAGTTGTCATGGGAAGCTTGAACCCTGGAAAAAAAAATTAAAAATTAACTGGCTTCAAGCCGCTTTCGGAGGTGGTGAGAAATCTAATTCTTGCCTGTTGATTGTTTGGGTTCAGAAGCAGACACGGAGGACTTCCACACCAAGCTCCTTAGCCTGTGTGTCTCGTGCTGATCTGTCGTAGCGTGTTGGTAACGTTACAGCTCTGGAGACCAAAAGCCTCAGCTTTTGGATAGTTGGAGGATAGTTGGAGTACGAAATATGCTGCTTGTGTTGCCATGCTGGTCAGCCCTAGGAGGATCTGCCTCTCCGCCGGGCACTACAGCTACAATATGCAGTAATTGGAAGTCCTCTACAAATTCAGAGATTAAATCTCTTTCAGAAGTCCTGGCAGCTGCTGAGCTGGGTTGCAGATGATCAGGCTGTCTTCAGCGGTGATCTCATACAAATTGGCTCTCAAAGACAGGTTTCAGTGAACTTCGTGCAGGAGTTGAATGCTTTTCTTCCAGAACCCTGTATAAGTAATGCAATTGAAATCTGCTTTTGAAATGCTGAGTTGGGTGCTTCCTCCTGGGAGGGCAGAAGAAAGCAAGGACTAGCTCTATGTCACATCCAACGTGGATGCAAGAGCTGCCTTTATAGGGGTGGCTTCCATCAGCTGTCCAGGTGTAGAGGGACCGCTCAAGTGAGAGCTATAAATTGTAGAGCAGAGACCTTGGGCGTGAATAGGCCCCTTTCAGACCCTTACCTCTTGTCGTGCTTCATACTGAAATGCTATACGCTTGTATTGTAGGATGGCACCTTTAGTAATGGAGACTTTACTGTCACGATTGCCTCCCAAAAGCAAAAGTAAGAGCACAAGCTAGTTTTACTTCCCTTGCCTTGAAGAGTGTTGTAAGAATCCGCTTTGTAGCCAAGCTCTGGCTCTGACTGTGCAGCTGCTGTGGCCGTGAACAGTTTCCACCACTGATCCAGACTTAAAAAGTTACAGGGCTGTAACTGCCTCCCACGATGGACCCACGTTCTGTGCAGGTCTTCTTGGGACGGCTGTGTTTCTCACCGCATGTCGCCCTACAGTCACCCCTGCCTCAAGTGCCTCCCCCATCTCGCTGTTTTCAGAACGTGCTGGTGGTTTATTTGTTGAAATGTTCAGTAATGGTTGGTTTAACTTCCCCCCGCTAGCTGGGATTGTTTGAGGGTGGCTTTCTGAGCCCTGTCTCCTTTCTCAGACTCTGATGGATTCTGATCACTCATGTTGTACCTCTGCCTTACTCTTCTGTGATTTGTAACAGCATGGTGAAGATCCTGCTTGCAGCTAATGCAGATCCAAACCTCGGAGATGAATTCAGCAGCGTGTATGAGACTGCCAAGGAAAAAGGCCTCCATTCTTTAGAAGGTAATACTGTTCCTGTTCAGCTACCTGCGCTTGTTTTTGAGGTCCCCAAAATTTCATTTTCTGTCTTTGAAATGGAAATTTGACCTCTTTTTTTTCAGCTTCTATTTAAATGCAGAGTTACTGGTGATGTGTGGGTGGGTGTGTGTCTGAAGGTGAGAGAAAACAGTATGTAGTTGATCATGAGAAGCAATTCTTCAGTATCCTAGAGGTAACTTTTTTATATATAGCCGGAACACAGTACAAGGTTGTAGGTAGGAGCACCATCCCATCGACACACACGCAGCCACTTCCTGGGGAAGGGCAGCGTATTCCACTACTGGACTTAGACTTACGTCTTACAAATAGATATGAAATGAAGGAAGACTTGTCCGATTGAAATAAAGCTGAATGATGCTGACCTGCGTGCAAGTACTGTGGCCGGTTTTTGGCCGTGTTAATGCTGGCTTTCCTCCCTTGTCTTTGGACTCATCCCTTTAGTCCTCAGACTAAACCAAGGAATTTTTCTGCGGTGTCATTTGATCTTGTTACGATTTTTCCTGGCCCATGTCTCAAGTTCCAGTCTCACCCTAACGTCATCCCCGTTGCTGGGAAGCTGAGGCAGACTGGACCCCGCTAACATGTCACCAGCTGTTACCTTCCTGGTTCTGGAGGCATCTTCCCCACCCAAACGCTGAGCTGACCCGCCGTCCTCAGCTCTGGGGCGGCAGACATGGCACGTGAATTCTCATGTACAGCGTCTCCAGGTCGCTTCTGGCCAGCTTGTCAGAGCTCAGCCCGCGCTGGGACTCCTCAGGGCCCGGAGTCTCCAGACTGACTGCTGGTTGTGTGCTCTCACCTTCTGCCTCGAAGTCAAACCTTTTCCTGATCAGTGTAAGGAGGAAATTTGGGGAAGCCGCCACGTAGATTCTCCAGGGTGCGTGTTTGCCCCGTCTAGTTTGCAAAGCCAAAATCGCACGGTGACAGCGTCCGTTGGTCTGTCTGAGCTTTTTGCCTCACTGCTAAGAGCTGAAAGCTCTCGGAAAAGTCTAACGAAGGTGTAATATTTGAACCCTTCATAAAACACAGGTTGAGTTAAGAAGATGAATCAGCGAGGGGACAGTTTTGACGGGGCGTTATTTTATTTTTAAAAGCTCTCTGCTCTCATCCCTCACTGTAACCCACCCGTGCTATAGACCTGCTCCTTGATGGAAGTAAGAACACACATATATCAGATTGCTGTAGCAGTGAATGCAAAATGTATGAAACAACATTAAAAAATGAACAATGGAATGCCAATACATAATGCATGTACATAGACTTTATTTAAGGCAAAGTATATCAACCAATAAAGTTAATTGTTTTTGTCTGCATTCATCCCTCTCTAATGTTATATATTTTTGGGGTGAAGAAAAGATAAGGCCACTCAGTAAGAAGTTGCATTAATTCTTTGCTTGACATGTTTTATTAAAAAGAATAAATTCTGTTGCATTTTAAAAAAGAGAGGGAGAGAGAGAAACTGCCTTTGTTTTTTATTTTTTTTACCCATTTACATATTTCGTGTATAAATATTTTTTCATAAAAACATCCAAATCGAGAGGGTATGCTCCACAAACACTGCACAAAATATATTACAGACATTTATATGGATGGCAGGAAGGGAGACAGAGGGCTGAAAATTTCCAGGCACCCAGTGATTGATGGTAGACGAGGCTTCCCCTGACGCTTTATTGAGTTTCCGATGATTATCTCTCTCTGAGACATTTTTTACAGATGACGGCCGAGCTGTCACAACGGACCATGGGGGAAAAAAAACCAACAATAATAACACTTTAATCTCTTTACTGCACTGCTCCCTAGTATCTCAGATTCATCTTCCCTGACGCACGCAGTTCATTATCCTGCTCCTCCCTGGGTAGGAAATGACGACAAATAAATAAATATACATACTCGCCCAGTACGCTTGGAGAAAACACCCAGGAAAGGAAAGGAGCCAGGGCATTAATTGATCTTCCTGGAGGTACTGCGGTTCATTAGCGGAGATGCTGGGCTAGAGCAGCATCAGGCATTCGTTGCAGTGCTTTCTGTACTGAACTTATCAAATCTTCTGGAAACCTGTCAGGAGTTCTTCAGAGGGAACGTGGAGGCTGCGGTGCAGGACATCCACGGTCTGTGTCTGTTTGCCTTACTGGTGCAGAGCATTGGGTGCCCAGAGCTCCTCACAGACAAACTCCCTGAACGTGGGCTTCCTCAGGTTTAGTTGTCAAAGCCCACAGCCCTGAGCCGCTCGTCCATAAAACAGCCAGCGAGGGTGGGAGATGTGGGAGATGGATCTTCGCTCCCCTGAGGCATGGGGATGGTGTTCGCTGTGGGCTCTTGATTGTACCGTGGAATACTTGAGCTCTTTGGTGGCTTTGCCTCTCCATCCTGGCCAGGCTTGAGATGAGGCTTCCCTCGGCTGTGCTGAATGCTCTCGGGAGTGATGTGAAGGTGCCTTTGTGCCTGGAAGTCCCCTTCTGCTAGTCAGCAGGCTGGCATTGGCATTTCCTTCAGTCCCTAAAACGAGATGCAGATGTGCGGTATGTACCCGGGGACGGGCTGGACCTGCGCGTGGCAGAGAAGCGATGCGCTTCAGGGTTACCTTGCAGGAGCCCGCAGCCTGCCTGGTGACAGCTCAGCCGCTCTGCCACTGTACCTCGGTTTGATTTAACGTATTCCCTGATCTTCCAACTTCCCAGTCCAAATTCCGCTTTGGTGTTGCACCTGATGTGGAGGAATTAGCAGTTCGGTGCGGCTGTCTCACCACCCAGCCCTTATCCTGCCCTCGGAGTGCCTCGTCCCAGCTTCACTCAGCCTGCCAGCGCAAGTGGCTGGCCGCTCCCTATCGCAGGGTATCCTCGCGCACTGGCATTCAGTAGAACAGGGCTCAAAGGAAGGAAAAAACACATAATTAATCAGCTTTAGGAAGTGTCAGCTTCTGTTCGAAGAGACATCACAGTTCCTAGGTCTGACTTCACAAAACCTGCCAGGGCTCGGTGTAATTGCATTTGAGTAGGGGATTCCAGGCTTTCTAACGAGTTGTAAAATGTATCGTTATGAATCATTCCCATCCTGGTAGTGCCTAGGAGCACACCTCACGCAGCCCACTGCACCGGTGGCTGAAGAAACAGAATAAAAACTCCTGGTCCCAAGGAGCAGACGGTTTCAGTACCTGACCAAAGACAGCAAGCAAATGGACAGGAGCAAGGGTTAAGCTGGGCATCGTGCTCTGGCACTCTAACCCTTATTACTTGTCAGTTAGCAAAGGAAGCATTTTTAGAAGAGTTCCTGCTTTTAGATGTCTGCTTCTTGACGTTTTTGAGAAGCGTGGAGTGCGGGAGGCAGCTCCTGGTGGAGGTGAGCATAAGAGCTGTGTGATAAGGGGAGCCCACCAGGACTTTGAGGACACCCCGGGGC
Organism: Cygnus olor; assembly: GCF_009769625.2. Lineage (NCBI taxonomy): Eukaryota > Metazoa > Chordata > Aves > Anseriformes > Anatidae > Cygnus > Cygnus olor. The sequence continues at coordinate 208,564,780 of NC_049169.1, forward strand.
ACTCCCAGCTGACTGCTGTCTCGAGGACATGTAGCTCTGTCGTCTCTCGGCCTCTCTCTCTCTCTTCTCTTGGTTTTGGTGGGTTTTGGTGTCCTGTGCTCCTGGCCTTAAAGAGCTGCGGGCTGCTGGGGGAGGAGGGTGGTGCAGAGGAAGCACCGAGCGGTTCGTTCTCTTCCTTCTCACGGAAGAAGGGAAATAAAAGGCAGAAGTCTCTGCGTGCTCCTTTGTGCTGAATCCTGATTTCACTTGAAGCCACAGAAGGTGCGGAGAGGCCGGGGCTGGGACAGTGCTGAGGTTTTCTCTCTGGCTTTCTCCAACCACCTCCTCCCCAGCGTGAGGGGAGTGGGAAGGCAGCAACCGGACTTGTAGATCCCCGTGTTGTCCTCCTCGGTGCTGCTGCCCCGGGCAGTGGGTAATAGCCACCAGAAACCCCCATGGGGTCCCGATTGTCTCCTGAAAAAGGTCTTTGGGCCCTTAACAAGCTTCCAGATCCTTGGTGGGTGATCCATGCTGCTAGCACGTTTTCAGACAGACAGTTCTTTACTTTGTCTCGCTTGGTGAGCTGAGCTTTCGTTCTTCTTCCCCTGCAGTCCTTGTGACCCGGGAGGACGAATTCAACAACCGCCTGAACATCAGAGCCAGTTTCAGGGGCTGCACGGCTCTGCACTACGCAGTGCTCGCTGATGACTACCTGACGGTCAAGCTGCTGCTGGATGGAGGTGAGTTGCGTGGCTCCAGCTGGCTCCTGGGCCAGGAGCCCTTTTGCTGGGGAGGCCTGGCCCACAGAATGCCAGGCCTAGACAAGATCCACACTCCTCCATATTCAGGGTTAGATACGATTTACTGTTTGCTTTAATCTCATTGTCTTTTAGTCTGTGTTCTTAGTCATCTCCAGCTTCTTTTCTCGTGTAGTGATGGTGGGCGTCCTCGTCTTAATCACCGAGTCTGCCATTTCTTCCCGTAATTCAATGGAAATGCATCCACCGGTCTCTCCGATTGGTATTTCGAACGTTTCCCCTTTCGCAGTTTGCCTTCTACCCGTCTGTCATAGCCCATATGTACCTGTACTGTACCTGTACCCTGTTTTACTGGGATATCTGCTCTGTAGGCAGCAAGGCTCTGGATGGATGCCAGTACCCATGTCAGGTGGCACAGGGACTCTTGGTGGTTTGGGCTTAGCAATGCAGAATCTGCAGAAATTAGCTTGTGCAGCTATTGGTCCTCTCTGTTAGAGCACAGAGTCCTTCTCATAAATCCTGCTTTAGTGTTCTCTCTTACATACTCGTGACTCTAGATACAGATCCAAAGAGAGGAAGATTCATGGATTATAGGATAGTTCAGGCTGGAAGGAGTCACGGGAGGTCTCTAGTCAAAGCCCCTGTCAAAGCCACACCAGGCTGCGCAGGGCTTCAGCCAGCTGGGTCCTGAGGACCTCCGAGGATGGACGTGGCACAGCCTCGCTGGGCAGCCTGTTGCGGTGCTAGACTGTCTTCATGGGGAGAAAGCTCATCAGCAAAAGTAGAGGAAAAGAAGAAGATGCTTTTAGCCAACAGAATAGAGATGTGCTACCATGACAACAGTTTTTTATATTTACCCTCCTGCTGATCTTTACCAGGATGACATTTGCTTCTTTGTTATGCTGCTGTCCAGAACCAGAGTCCGCTGCATGCGTACCTAGGTGTGCACGGTGCTGTTAAATTAGCTGCATCTGCCCGTCATGCACCTTGTTCTGCGGACCATGGAGCTAGTGAGTTCTGCTTTCCTCCAGATTTATGTCCTTCGTCCCTGCCATTCCTCCTACTACAACAATTTCAACTCCTCTCCTCCCTGTGGAGGCACCTAGGGCACCCCTGAGCAGCAAACAGCAGTGCCGTGGGTTGCACACAAGTGTGTGCTTGCTGACCAGCCAGCAGCCGTCTGCCAAGTGCAGCGTGTGAGAGCTGAATGCTGTCAGCCTGTCCCTGCAGTGGAGAGACTCTCTAGTGTCTCTCTAGCCAGATGCTGATTTCACAAACATTTTAGGAATGTCATGATCTCTCTGGTGTGGGCGTCTCAGGGGTTCGGGAGTGAACTCTCGGGAAGCAGGCAGGCAGATAATTGTGTGACATGTCCGCATAAGGCTCATTCCGTAAGAAAGCAACTAAAAAGATAATGGAAAGTATCATCCATGAAAAGTAAACATTCCCAGAAGAGATGAGGAAAAACTAATGTAGGAACATTGAACCTCGATACTCATCTGTATGTATGCTCGTTACCTTTCACAAATAGAAAAATAAGACGGGAAGTTTGGAATTCAATGCCACTGAATTCCACGGTTAACTCTGGGTCAGGATTTCTCTCTGGATACCAAAACCCCATTTCTTGGCCATGAATTAACCCCCCAAAATGAGGCACGGAAAGAAAACCTACTGCAAATGGATTTGACCTAGGTTCTTGAGGTTTGCTTGCAGAGAAGGGAGCTCAAAAAGCCGACAGCTGCTCTGGCGTCTGTGGGAGCGTGTGCTTGTGGTGCCTGGGAAGTCCTCAGACCAAAATATTGGCCTGCGTGCTGGTGCAGCGCATGTGGCTGGCACGGCCGACCTGCTCCGTGTTCGCAGCATGTGCAGACACCGCCTGAGCACTCGGTCTGACACTAAATCTGCACGGTCCCACCGCACGGAGCCACCGTCCACGGGCACCGGTGGGCAGGCAGCTCTGCCGGAGGAGCTGCTGCGACAGCACCGGGATGCCCGTGGGAGGAACGGGGTGGAATTCCCCCTCTCGTGATGGGTAAGCTGTGAGTTCACGGACCAGAAAGGGCCGTGGTGGTGGACGCAGCAGGCAAGGGAGGCTCTGGGGTTTTAGCAGAGAGGCAGCGTGGTCAAAGTGCTCGTCCCGGCAGTGCTGGGAGCAGATCTGGGCAGGGCGAGCCTGTGGCTCGTGGGGCTGGGGCGTCTCACACGTGACAGGCTGTGAATTTCGGCAGGGCTGTGTTCTCTCTAGAAACGCCTCAAATACAGGCGTGGACTAGCCACAAGGGCAGAGGAGCAGTCTTCTGTGAAGATGGTACAGCGCTTCGCAGCAGCAGGGATGTGTGTTGGCCACAGTGGTAAGGAGAGAAGACGATGGCAGAGCTGCCAGCAGGAGGCTGAGAGCTCTTCTTCGGTCTGTCGAGTTTGGGCTGGCAGCCACCTGCCTCGTACCGTCCGGGGAAGGGCTGGAAGAAGAGTTTTTCCAAAGATACCTGGGTGTTCTTTCTGCCTTTCAAAGCCTCCTTGCAAGATGGGTGTGTTACGAGCAGACTGAAAGCGATGAGGCAGCTGCTGGGTATCGGAAGCGTGGGTGAAATATGGGTGCAAGTAAGTGAAGTTAGTGAAGAATTTAAGCCATACTGGATAAATAATGGCAAGTAGCAAGTCCAGCTCATTTCTACATCTGTCCCCTGCTCAGCTGTCTGAGTGCCATGGCTGTGTGCAGGCCTCTTTTGATAGAGAGGACTGTTCTTTTGGTTTGAAAGCTGTTTCTGTTTGTGGGCTTCTGTGCTGGAGCCCCTGTCATCTCCATCAATGACCACTTCTGCTGCTCGATGCTCACAGAGAGTTCTTTGTTCGCGGCGGAGTGTCTCAGCTCAGAAGAACTCACTTGGATCTCAGAAGAAAAGCACACAACAATCTGCAGGATTGCGTTTGTTTGAGTTCAACTGAAGGGACTGAGTATAAAATCAGAGTAAAATACCGAATTTAGTCTGCCATAGCACTAAGGTTTGACGGTCCTCGTCGACATTCTGTACCTAATCCAGCCCCGTGGAAATTCTCCTGGACACAGATGCAAGATAGCCTACGCTAAGAGTGCATTTCCGAGTGAAAACCATCATCTTGCAAAGATACAAGCGTGTCCCAGTGCTTGGACACTGGGAAGAGCAGTCCGCAGACATGGTTCTCTGCTCGGTGCATGATGTGCAAGACCACACCGAAGTCCTTGTAGGATCCAAGGCTAACTTTGTCATGTTCTTCAGCTTAATCTGCCTTTGCCTGTCCGTGCACAACATCCATTTACCCTTGGCAGTCATAGTTATGCTGAAAACTTGTGATGATCTAAATCACAGCCGTGTCCCCTCTCTTGCCAGGTGAACTCCTGGGGGCTGGTGGTGCCGCACCGGCCTCTTCCCTCTCCTTTCAGTGAGTTCCGCAAGCAGAAGCGCGATTTCACGACCGGCGCGTGGCGCGACGCGAGGATTTCATTGCCTTGGCTCGGGGTGCTCCCCTCCTCCCAGCTCCGTGCGGTAACAAAGCCCCGGGCCGGCATTCTTGGTCGTGTAATCTGTGCTGAATACACGGCTGCGAGGCTGAAGGTCTCCGAGTGGAGATCGAACACCTTTCACAGTGTGCCTGCCGCAGGCCCTTTGTGAGGATAATTTCCCCGAGCGGTCTGCCATTGACATCTGAGAGTAGGATGTTTCCTGTTTGCTGACATGGAACAGGCTCCCCTCGCTCCCTCCTTTACACTTCCCTACACCTGCCTTTTTACTAAGTGTCCATTTACTCTCCCGAACACTTCCTTCGCTTGGTGCCCTGCCCTCGGGGCCAAAGCCATTAACTGCCCAGGCCCCTCTGTGCTGAAACAACCGCCCCGTTGTGCGGCACATTTTTAAGGGAAGCCCCGTGTGCCTCCCCCTCACCCCACCTCCCTGGCCTTTTGTGGCCTATTCAGCGACTCACTTGACCCCTCCAGGACCTTATCCCCTTGTGGTCAGCATGTGTGTGCCCAGCAGACCGCGAGACGAAGTCGCTGCTCTGTTGTCCTTCGGGGCAGTTGCTGGTGACATTTCACAGTCTCCTGACCTGAGCTGACACCATAAATATCAGTGTTTATGTGAAGGAGTGGGTGGGAGCTCACATCTACTGACTGCACCAGTTGCTGCTCCAGGCACGATCGATGCAGAGGGCTTTGTGTGCGCCGTGGAGGAAGGAAGGCAGGGTCTCCAGCTACTTGGTGATGGAAGCGTCTTGGTTTTAGAGGGAGCTTTTATAACGTCACCAATTAAATCTGCTACACGAAATAGCCCGTACTAAAAGGTTCACCTTCCTGCAGGCAACGGGGCAGCCGTGCCATAGAGCTCAGCCTTCCTCTGTCAGCCTTCTGAGTCCGATTCTGCTCCAGAACCTGTTGCCAAAAGGCAGGTAGCCAGAGTTGCCCAGGCAGGCACTGTTCAGATTTGTCTGAGAGCGCAGAGGTCTGTGGGGAACTCGGTTCCTGTGACCCCCACCCAGTGCCGGTAAGCCCCGTGGGTTTCTTCCCACCGTCTGTCACCCTCTTAGCCCTGGGCTTTCACCAGTAGTCAAACCAAACCTCGCTGGTGGCTCACGCTGCTGCCAGCCGCTTGTCCTCCAGCACAAGGGCAGCGTCAGCGCGTGCGAGCTGCTGTGAGCGAGCCTCTCCCTGCAGAGAGCCCAGGAGCGGGCTTGCATGCAGAGCCCATCGCTTCTGGCGCTGTGGATGCAGCGTTCTCAAGCCCTGCAGCAGATGGATTCAAGACGATGACGAAGGCAGCAAAGACACAACGTGCAGCACCTACATTTCTGTGCTCGGAGGCCTGGCTGTTCTCACCCCGCCTGTACTGCTGCAGACGAGGGCTCAGAGAGGCATGGGGTGTTTTGCAGTCACGGGGGATTTGTTTTGTTTAATTCTGGGGACATCCCTGCAGACTTGTATTTTTATTTTGTTACTCCCACGTGACAAGTACAGAGCAGGGTTTTAGGTCCAAAGAATACCTGCAAAGCTTTAGTTTTGGGCAGCAAGTACCTGATGCTACTTCATTAGGCTAATGTGGGAAAACGAATTCAGGTTTAAAGTATTCTAGCAGTCTGAAACCTGGCATGTAAAAAGCGAGGCTGTGAGGGGCAGAGCCTAACCAGGGGAACTGAGCAGAAGGAGGCTTGTAGGAGCCTGAAGAGACTGGAGAAGTTCACCAAAAATTGTTTGTCCCTGTACAACTCTTGACTGGTCTCTCCCTCGTTAAATCAAGCCCAATCTGCTTGCCTTTGTTTTGAAGGGTGCCATCAAGCTCTTGTTTGCTGTTGTGAGGTCGTGCAGCTGATGGCCCTGGTGTCAGCCCTGGTGTCAAACGGGCATCGTGGCGTGGAAGGAGCTCACCTGAATGCCGCAGAGCTCTTCTGTTCTCCTCCACAGCGCTCCCTCCAGCGCTCAGCAGACTGCAGGAGCCCCTCCAATGGTTTGGTGATGCCTCAGCTGTTGGCTCGGCGGTGTTTCATGGCTGGCACGTGTTCCTCTGGCTGTGCCCAGCTGTTGTCTCATACTTCACAGTTTTTGAAGAACAGCATCTGTGCCCCTGACTGGAGCATTTGGGTCCAAAGGTACTGCAATAGTCACGAGGGACAAAGAGGGTGCTAGGAGGACAGTCGTGTTTCCCCAGCAGGGTGTTGTAGGATCACAGAGCCATAAAAGCAGCGGGGCATCTCTGGAGATCATCTAGTCCAGCCCACTGCTCAAAGCAGGGTCACCTGGAGCAGGTTGCCCAGGTCTGCATTGGGTTTTGAGTGTCTCAGAGAAGGGATACTCAGAAACCTCTCTCAGCAGTGCAGGGAGGCTGAGTCCAGGTCACAGAATCCCAGAATCATCTGGGTTGGAAGAGACCTCCAAGATGACCGAGTCCAGCCTCTGACCTAACGCTAACAAGCCCTCGAGATCAGGTTCGTCAAGCAAGACCTGCCTTTCATAAACCGCACAGCAAACTGCTGGGGAGCCAGGAGAGGAGCATTGGTCCTGACTTCACCCGCTGCCTCTGCTGCTGTGGCTGCCACCAGACCCATGCTTGGGTCGATCCGTGCTGACTTATAAAGGGTGAGTGATCTGGTCAGCTCTGCACACAGCTGTGAGTGATCGGGTCAGCTCTGTGCACACAGCTGTAAGTAAAGGAGAGGGGATGGGGGGGAACAGAAAGAAAGAATGTGCGTTTATGAAAACATTTGAGCTGAAGCTGCAATGACCCAGGCTTCCGAACTCGATTTGCCAGTAAATTGGGCGCAGTGCGTTTGTTGGTAATGCTCCACGCTCACCTGTGTGATACACCGTAATTGCAAGTATTGTAAATAGGATGAACGATAGGTAAAGGAATTACTGAGCTGGCATTACAAGCGATGCTCCTTTGACATCAGAAAGTGAAAGTGCTTGTGGTATTAGCAGGAAAATTCAGGTTGTAATTAGAGCTGGCTTTCTTGTGTTGGAATTCTGCGTGATATGCCTTAGACTCAAGGGCGTTTTCAGCTTTTCCTTGAGGGAAAGGCTCTGTTCTTGCAGCGAGAGGGCGAAGGACATCACCAGACTGCTGCGGCCTCCCCACGTCCCCACGGCCAGAGCGTGGCAGCAAGGAAGAGGGGGAAGCCCAAGCCCTGAGAGGGGTCGTTGTCCAGTTCACTGCGCTCAGTGGGGTCACCAGCATCAGCAAGAGGAAACCGGGGTAACTAAACGAGAAGCTGAGGAAGCCAAGCTGGCAGAGATCTGTTATGTTGACGCTCTTTTCTGATGGATGGATCCCCAAAAACTTCTAGCCAAGGTTCAGATACAACTGAATTCAAACCAACTGACAATTTGTGCTTTGCTTGGTTCTCTGCTTAGCCATCCGTAGAGATTGATCAGGGTGAAAAGCACTGCGCCAGGGCCCAAAAGAGCGTGCAGCAGTAGTTGGTGTGCTTGAACAGTTCCAGCACGAGCTGGTTCCCTTCAAAATCATTTTTTCTAGAGCTACCTTGGCAGCTTTTCCTGTCTCACCCTTTAACGTGATCACTGCCGGCTCTGCCTCTGTGACCTGGGATCAGCCGGGGCTTTGGAAGCACCAGTGGCACGGCACGGGTACGGCAGGGGAGAGCAGCCCAGGAGCCTGGTGTTTGTTTGGCCCACGGCACCTGCGTTCGAAATGCACGCCGTGTCCGCCTGCGGTGCTCTGGGAGGATGTGTGCTCGTCCTGAAAGCCGGCGTTGCTGCAGCTCAGTGTGGGGAGAGGAAAAGCACAGGCTGCTCTGGTTCTGCCTCAGATCAACCAGTTAAGAACCAGCTTGTCTAGGGAAGAACAAGGCTGTAACTAACCCAGTCCCAGTGAGCACAAGTAGGCCGGTTTGCAATCATACCTCTGCCTCTGCTGTCCGGGATCCCACCAGCAGCCTCGGTAAGCGCTCGTGCAGGGAGCATCCCTGCCCTGCACAGAGCCACGGGGACCCCTCCGAGCCCCAGCCCACGGCGCCAGCAGGAGCTGCTGAGTCCTCTGAGCTCCTGCGAGTTCCCCGGAGGACACCAAGCCCTCCCTTACCCAGAGGTGGCAGCGGGGTGTCAGGATCGGTGTTCTGGAGAGCCCCTTGCCCGGAGGTCCCCAGGTTTCTGTCCTGGCACTTGCTGCAGGTCTGGCTCGCACAATAAAGGCACCTGCCATAACGCAGCCAGCCCAGGCCAGCTGTTGTGCAAGAGTGCCTGAAAACCTCCCTCCCTCTCCGTGCTCATATTTACAAGGGAATGTGATAAATTCCGTATTGATTCCTTCTGTTGCACTGTAAATTTTGCAAAAGATGATTAAATAGTGCAATAGAGTCTGCGAGCACCGTGGCTCAATATGTTCTGGGCCGGCGTATCGACCCCCTCCATCCGACGGCAGCAAGTTCCACTCCCAGCCGCGCCAGACCAGTAATTAAAATCCTGTGAGACTGGGATTTAAAAACCAATCATATCACGGCACTGAAGCTTCTAACATCCCACCGTGGCGAGAGCAATAAGGGTATGAGTGCAAGCACATTTATGTCCGTGTCGGAGTGCTTAAGAATAGTTTCCCCATAGGGCAGGGGAGCAAATAGATCCCTCTCTAAGTGTTTCTGGGTACAAAACTCTGCAGTGACATGATGTTTGTCGTGAACTTAATAGCTCTGCACGCGTGTAGACGTATGGTATGATGATTCTTTGGTTTCCCTTCCCATAGCGTTACCTCACAAACAAGGGTAAGGAGGATTGTTCTCACACCCAGATACCAAGTAGGCAGAAACATAGACTGACATTAGAATAAGCGAGGACGGAAAGGAGCAGGTAGGCCAAGTGGTTTTACAAGGCATCGCCAAGAATAGAGGTTTTTGTGAGCCCAAACTTCAAATTGTCTGAGCCCTTCCATACCCTGCTCCTTCCTGCGCATTGCCGGAGAAGGCTGCTTGAAAGCAGTCTGAATTAAAGTCCCTGGGCAAGTTGAAAACAGTTTTGAGATCAGATTTAGCTAACATTCTTCATGCCTTTTTTACCTCAGGTATGTCAGATTTTGTGCTCAGAGCGCAAAACTTGGCAACTTGGCTCCCCTGCTTCATCCTTATCCTGAGGTCTGCATCTGGAGGTCCCGCAGCGCTGCGCACCCACAGCACTGCTCGCGTCCCCTGCCAGCCGCCCTGGCCCGCGGAGCTGCAGGAGGGAGGTTGTCATGCTGTGCCGTGCCGTGCCGTGCCAGGCCATGCTGTGCCGTGCTGTGCCGTGCCGTGCCGTGCCGTGCCGTGCCAGGCCATGCTGTGCCGTGCCGTGCCGTGCCGTGCCGTGCCAGGCCATGCCAGGGGCAGCAGCAGCAGCAGAGCCCTTGCTCAAAGCAGCACTGCAGAAGAGTCTGCCCTGGGAGCAGCTCCCCCATGCCATGCCATGATCTGGGGACATCCCCGTTTGCACAGACGGGCCGTGGCACTGGGAGGGAGACACCTGGGTTTGCTTTCTCTGCTTGCACAAGATCTGCAGACCGTGTGTGCTTTACTTCGGGCTGGGTGTGTGTGTGTGTGGAGAGGGGGGTTGGGTACCCCGCCGTGCTTAAATGTTAAAGCACGAGCACCGTCCGGTAAGATACCAGTAAGAAAGCAGATGCAAAATAACACATTCATATTTAACACACATGAATTTATTTTTTTCTCTTTCTCTTGCAACCTTCCCATTTGCCATGCATCTGTTTTATGCATTCAAGGAGAAGTCCAGTCCTGTGCTGTTACTGCTGGGGGGTCAGTTCTGGCCAGGTTGTACCTGTGCGCTGGGCACAGCTCTGCTGAGTTCCACTGGGGTTGCTAAAAGCAGATTTAAGCTGCTCTGGTTGCCCCTGCTTCAGCAGGGGTTGGACCAGATGGCCTCCAGGTCCCTTCCAACGTCCACTGTTCTGCGATTTGGTCATCCTGCTGAATTTTGTAATTCTATACCAGAGCGAGAATCTCTGGGCAAGAGTCCACAGAGGCAGTAGCCTTTGTCACGGCACCGAACAGCCTGAAGGAGATCAAGCAATTGTGGAGGGTCTGTTGTGAATTTCAAGCAGCGTTCTGCATTCCGTACCCTGAGCGCTGCCGTGGCGTGCAGTGCCGCATCGTGTGTTGCCTCATCTCACCCGCCAAGGACACCAAGTCACCTCCAGGATGCGGTGCGTCTGAGTGCAGGGTGCGACGTGGGCTGAGGTTCGGGAGGTGTGGGGCGTTCCCAGCCCTGCCCAGGGCTCGCTGTTCTGGTATCCTGCCTCCTCGCTGTCTTCCGCCCCGTATCCCGTCCGTCGGCACAGCGGGCTCCTCGAGGCAGGGCGCTGGTTGCTCGTGCCTAAGGACGCAGCGAGGGTGGGAGCACACATCTGACCCACGGATGGGGACGGTGCTTAGGAGAAACCCCACGACAGCCATCCCCCGGCCAGGCTCAGCGACCTGCAGCCCAGCCTCACCCGCGGGGCTGCTCTCTGCCCTTCCAGCCTTGGGTGGTTTTTCTTCCCGGAGTTTCTCTGACCGCCTTTTGGCCCCTGCTGCCCTGCAGCATCCAGCCCTTCGGCAGGGAGTCCGGCAGGACCCTGCTCCGGGGGGATGAGGGGACCAGAACCGAGCGCAGCCCTCGAGGCACAGGCAGGCATGGGTCGCTAGCGGCACCGGGACACTTTCTGGTCCGTTCTTTCTCCTTTCCGAAGCAATTCTCGCCTTGATTCAGCAGTAAGTTAACGTTTCACGGAACTGTTCATGGCCACTCCAGATTCTGATGCCTGGTTTCCTGCTGAAAGGTGGCTCAGTGCCTGTCACTGCTGGTGTGCAATTCCGATTGATTTTTCCATGTGGGCATTGGCTTACATCTATTGTATGAGTTGGGTTTCACTTGCCAGCGCATCGCCGTCTGTCAGTAGGCTCTGAACAGATCAGTATTGGTGGTCATCATCGTGTCAGTGTTAGCCCTCCTTCCTGGCAATTCACAGATGCTGACCCCACAGGCATCAGCATGAATCCTTTGGGTGTCCCTGGACAGCCTTCTTTCCCTGAGCACACTGACCACTTGCTCTCCTTTGCTTATGTCCTTTGTTTTCAGTGGCTAAGTCGTTACTTATCTACGGGGAGTCTTCCTGTAGCAGCCTGCTGCTTGGGTGAGGAGCTCCGAGGTTCTCAGACACTGCTCAGCTCCCACAGCCACCTCTGTCGGTGGCAGAGGGAGGCTGGGCGTGGGAGCACTCAGGGGTAACCACTTCTGCAAAGCAGCCTTTGAACATTTTTTCATAAAATCTCTGAGCCCTCGGGTTACATCTTGGTCAGCTATTGAAACTCACGTCGTCTGGCTGCCTTCCAGTTTCTGATACAGTTAAAAAGAGGTTTCTGGTTTTATTCCTGAAGCTTCTTTTAAATCCTTTTTGTCCTGCGTTATTGCAGCTTTGCGTTTAGCTTCCTAGAGCAAACGCTCTGTTGTTTTCCTCGTTTCGCTGAAGGGCGGTTCATTTTTAAGATCATAACTTTTCCCGTTTAAAGACTTTTTAATAAACAGCATGGGTTTCTTTAGCCTTTAATGTCCACATTTCTGAACGTTTTCTGCTGGCTTTTATTTCTACCAAGACTCCTGTACTGCTTTGGAGCAAAACTCCTGGGCAAAAGATGCCTTGCAGGAGTTTGCTTATTACGAGGTTAAGCATGAGAAAGCGTCCTGCTGCAGCGTGCTGCGTGGGAGCTGAGGTTTTGGAGAAGGAAAGCCTTTTGCTCCATCCAAGCCTGAATTCAGACTTCCTGAGACTCGTGAGCTTTCTGGCTCTTTGTTTCTCCGGTTCGTACCGATTTATCGATTTATTCCTATCACGCTTTTTGCCCTTGCAGTCTCTGCGGTTTTTCTTAGCGTGCCCCGTCCTCCGGTCCCTCAGAAGAGTAATCCTGCTACTGTGTTTTCCCAGCTCAGCCAGGACATTTCATTCTGTACAAATTCTGTGTCACTGGCAAGTACAATCAACTTATTTATATATATATATATGTATTTGTCTCCAGCCTTTCTTTAATACGTAAGATCACTACTCCACCCATGGGACTTGTTCTTTCACCGCAGTACAGTTTACACGCTAGCACTGAGGTATCCTGACGTAATGTTCCTGCCTGCTATTTCCAGGCTCCTCTAAAGCATGCACTCCAGCTTGCACAGCCTAGATTTGGACTTTGCTGCTGCTGTCTGTGTAGAAGCAGATGCCCTCCTCCTCTTGGTCTGGTTCCCGAGGTTTGTGAGCACTGACCCAGCTGCACCTCAGCGAGGACCTCTCCTCCTTGCTGTTTTTCACCTTCCCCCATCAGCATTTGACCCTCCTCAGAACTTCAGCCTGTTTCTGGTTTAGAGGGATCTCCGCTCACCACGTAGAGCTCCCTCTACTCCAGAAACACCTCTAGTTCGTAATTAAATCCGAACCCTTCCATCCTACACCCCTTTCTCAGCCTCTCAGCAGAGGCACCATCCCCTTGTTTGTTGGTGGATGTGTTAAAATTTATTAAAAACCGTGCACAGTCCCGGTAGCGACTGGGTAAATTCTGTGAGAACAAATCCTCGGGAGGATGAGCTGCCAGCACGGCTGGTTAAGGCGCAAGGTATTTTTTTCTTTCATGCAGGCAGAGGCAGACTTCTGCATGCTGGGAGAGGAATCATTGACCTGTGGGAAGGGGAGGCTCTGAGGAGACGCGAGTCCCAGCCAGAGCAGCAGGGAGAAGCAGGGAGAGCTGAACTAAAGCTGAACGAGCCAGGCCAGCCCCAGGCTGTATTAACAGGGCAACAGTCAGAGGGCGAGAGTGGTTTTAGGCAGGACGGGCAGGGCAAGAACTAATGCATGACGCTGCGCAAACGCATGTTGGAGAGGCTTCAAGCACGAGGCTGGACCGGCACCGGGAGGAACGAGGGGCAGCACATTCTGACCCCAGGAGCTCCCGGCTGCGGCTGCTGCCTTCCCGGGGCACGCGTTAACCAGCACTCGTTTTGGTGGCACTGATCCTGCGTCACAGAAACAGAAATCCTTCTGCAATATCCTGAGCTCGGGAAGCCAGCAAGTTATTCAGGAGCAAGGATGGCATTTCACAGCAGCCTTCATCTGCATGTGTGCTTCTCCTGATGCTCATGGCTGATCTGTCAGGCTCAAAGAAAGTTCTTTAACGTGGCTTCTCATTAAAGTGATGCTTCGTCCGGTGACAGAAGGAGAGAGGACTCAAGGAGCCGTAGAAGTGAATTCAGAAAATCCTGCTGAACCGAACCGAGTGGTATCGCCGCAGTAAGGCACAACAGCACGCTTGGGGATCTTCTGCTAAATCTTTTTGCACCTCGCAGTTAGCGTTTGTGGTATCATCGCATTATAAATGCTCACATTTTTAATGAGGATCTTATGAGTCACTGATGAGTGATTCCAGCTGCTCGGTGTGATGGATCTGCAGTCCTCAACTACGTTTGTAAACCCTTCAGGTAGCGAAATGCAGCTTGCCTGACAAGACCTGCTTTTCATACAGCCTTGCAGTGTTGGTTCTGCCCCTGCCCATCCCACCTGTATCCAAAATTCTCTAGTTTGCCACCCTCCCTAGCGATGGCCTGTATCCCTGCAAGGATTTTTGTTCTCCACTTTCCAGCTCAGCAGCCATTCGTGTTTTTTATTGATGTCTTTAGCATCACTTCTGTCCCGCACCTCTTCGTTTCTGGTTCGTGGTGATTCTCCTCCCACCCTCCCTGGACTGAGCGTACTGCTTCGGAGTCTGAGTGCTGTCCTGGGGGGAAAGAGGGTCTCACACCACAGCCGTTTCTCTGGGGAGCAGGTTGCTGGGATTTCTCCTCTTCCCTGAGAATTTTAATTCACTTTTTCACTCTTTTCTTCCTCCTTTTTTCCTCCCCATTACTTTTTTACATACCTTCTTCAACTCAATGAAGGCAGAAGCCTAGATGTGCACGGGTGCACGCGTGGGGCTGTGTGTAGATGTGTGCGGGTGAGAAGCCACGCGTCTGGGAGCTGATGCACGCTCAGCACTCCCTCTACGGAGATTGTCGTTTCCACTGGAGAGACCACAGGCAGAATTAGCCTCAGCACATCGAGACACCGAGGTGGTTTGATCTCATTTTGCAGATGGGTGCCGTGGGCAGAGTAATCAGCAAATGCCACCGGGTAAAGAGGGGTAGTGCTGGGTGCTAAATCATCCGAGTATTGTCCTCCGCTGTGCCTGAAGCTCCGAGTCGCACCCGCTACCGTTGAAGATTTTGTTCTTGGCCTTCCCTTGGTGAGATTTGAGGACATTCCTGGGGCAGTGCGTGTTCACGCTGAAATTCAAGCAGCTGGGGAGATTCATTTGACCTGGTAGCAGGGGCAGGTCCTCAGCAAGGGCTGAAGGTGGCTGCCAGCGAGTGGAGCAGTGCCCGGTAACGTGTCCCTTCCATTTCCCGAGGTATCGGACAGAAAAAGGGGTGGCAGGATCCCAGGCTCCGGTGGCCACGTTCCTATTAACGGTGTATGTTAAAAGGCGCTTGTGAAATACGTGTCTTATTGATTTAAAAACAGGTTTATGTTACTGGAAAAAGGGGTGATCATGCTAATTCAATCACTGAAGACTCGGGAGGACAGAAGTCTTTTTATATTACTTTAACTAGCCGTGTGGAGCAATAACAATGTCATGCCTTGTCAAAGCTGACGGCTGATGACATTCTGTAATCCCCAGCAGGTGATACGGGCTGCTTCCTCTTGGCGAATCCCGGACTATTTTGGTGCTTGAACAGGGCCACGGAGAGGTGTAACTGCGGTGGCAAATTGCATCTCGCACACCGGGGTTGTGCAATCCGTCCCCGGGCCTGCCTGCCGCCCAGAGCCTCTCTGGTTCGAGATGATCTCTGTGTGCCCACCCTCAGCAGCATGCCCACTCTAGGTTTGAGGGCTTCCCGTCTTTTTTTCCTGGGATTTAGTTTCCTTCGCCAGAACAATTAGTCGTCCTGGTTTTTCCCCCAGGAGAAGTGGTCTGGGTCCTGCAGAGGGTGCTACGTGGGAGCGGGGCGCTCCCCGCGTCCTCCCCGGCGTGCTGCAGCACGGGGCGGGCAGGCGGGCTGCGAGGGGGGCCAGGGCGGTGCTCCTGGCAGAGGGGGTGCTCGCTGAGCCCGAGCAGATGTAAGGGGCAATCCCTGAGAATTTTCCATCCCTCCTGCAGCTCTCACGCTGTGCCGAGGACGGGCTTTGTGCCCCGGCCCGTCCCAAGCTCGTCCAAGAGCTTCGCGTCTCGAGCTTCCACTCGAGAGGAGCTCGGCGCTGGGGCTGAGCCTGGGTTTGTGCTGGGACCAGGGAGCAGCTTTGGTCCTGCACAGGGCTTGGTCCGTGCTGAAACGTCCGTGTGGGCTCTGAGCTGCCGGCGCTGCGGGAAGGGCTGAGCCGGGTGCGCTCCTCAGCGGGAAGGGTCTGGGGAGGACCTGGGAGAGGTGGAGGCACCTTGAGGAATTAGGCAAGTGACACAGAGATGTCTAGACAAATGGCACAGGGAGACGGCTGCAAGGTCAGGCCCTGGCTGAGAACCTGAATTATGGACAGCTGGGACAGGGAGCAAGGATGGAGGACACGGAGCAAGGATGGAGGACAGGGGGCAAGTACTGAGGCCAGAGAGCAAAGATGGAGGACAGGGAGCTAGAATGGAGGATAGGAAGCAAGGAGTGAGGAAAAGGGGCAAGGGTGGAGGACAGGGAGCAAGGGTGGAGGACAGGGAGCAAGGATGGAGGACAGGGAGCAAGGGCTGAGGACAGGGGCCAAGGATGGAGGACAAGGAGCATGGATGGAGAATGGGGAGCAAGGATGGAGTACAGGAAGCAAGGAGAGAGGAAAAGGAGCTAGGACGGAGGACAGGGAGCAAGGATGGAGGATAAGTAGCAAGGACTGAGGACGGGGGCAAGGATGGATGTCAAGGAGCAAGGATGGAGGATGAGGAGCAAGTATGGAGTACAGGAAGCAAGGAGAGAGGAAAAGGAGCTAGGATGGAGGACAGGGAGCAAGGACAGCACCACGGTGGGTCCCACGCTGCCTCCCCCCGGAGGATCCCACCCGATGCTGCTGGTGGTGACCCCCGCTCCCCCCTGGTGCCGACGCATTGAGGACGGGTACCCACGCCCGCCGCGTCCCGCGCTCTATTGACAGTTATCCAGAATCCGAAGGAATTCAAGACAAATTGTTAAGAGGATGGAGTTAATAAAATTTGAAAAATTGAGGCCTGTCACTCTACTAAACTTTTTTCGATACCGCTGACAGAAACATATTTCCCCAATGAGTGACCTTACGCAGCTGCTCCAGCTAGGCGCTGCCGCGCGGGTGCTGGGCGAGAGCCGGCGCGCTATTTATCAAATATGATAAGCCGGGGCCTACTAATGTGAGCAGGGAGGTGCAGGAGGGCCGGGGGAGGAGGCGGCCGCCTCGCACAGCCCGAGGTGTCGCCCAGGTGTCCGTCCCCAGCCCCAGACAGCTGGTGGGAGGTGACGGATTGCCTCCTATTAAGCCCGGCGAGGCCGGAGCCCGCTGGGCGCACGCAGCGGGGCCGAGGCGCCCGGCCGTGGGCGGCTGCAGGGGTGGGCGAGGGCAGCGGGGAGGGGGCGGCGAGGAGGGAGGTCAGGCCGGGGCGCTGATGAACCGGTGGCCACTTTGGCGTTCTGTTAGCAGGCAAAGTGACACCGTTATTTATGGCGGCGTAATATTTTATTGCTGCCGGTACTGGAGGTGGGAATCGACCAGTCGCGCGAGTCGGGTTCTATCAATTATTGCAGCAATTAGTCAAGTCGTCAAAGCCATTAACAGGGGGATTAGGCCAATATTGGAGAGCCATTATTGATAGATCCAGGAGAAGGGAAGAGCCGAACAAACCTCAGCCTTCATTTGAGATGAAAGCGGGCCTCGCCTCGAGGATGTCATCACTTGGAGAGCCCCGGACGTGCCCCCCTGCGCAGCGGGGAGGGGACCGGGAGGGCTGGGGAGGGGGCGGCGAGCTCTGCCTCCGTAAGGGATATGGAGTGGCGGGCCCCGGCCCTGTGCAATCTCACCTGTCTCCATCCTATTCTTTATTCGCAATGACAAGGCTTGCAATAGAAATTACTCTGTGTCGAATGTTTATGGAGCACATTTTTCATTCTGTAAGCAAATATAGATCCCCGATGCCAGTGCCTGGAAATGGCTAATCTCCCCGGCTCGCGATAGCGCAGCCCTCTCTCCTCTTTCATATATTATGACTGCTGCTCGCTTTTATGGAGCGCTCGGGGTGCTCGGCGCATCCCCGCGTTCTAGGAGCAGAGGCTGCCGCCCGCCTCGCGTGTGCCAAGGTAGCCGCTTCGCCCCGAGGTGCAGCGGGGCAGAAGGTGTTTGCCACGCTGCCTGCAGAGCGGGGAGCCTGCAGCAGCACCTGGGCAGCTTTTTGGCAGCTCCTGTCCCTCTCCCGTCCCTCCCTGCCGGGCACAGGCACCAGCAGCCCTCCCTGCCCCACTGCTGGTCACCATCACCCCCCCGGTTCTCAGGCTGCAGGCCAGCACTGCCCAGCACCACGACCAGCTCTCCTCAAGGCTGGGTGACTTCTGCCGCTTTGGAACCGCCGGGATGGTTAGGTTAGCTCGAGCACCCTGCCGGGGGGTTCAGCCCAGTTTGAAGGTTCGTTCTCGTGACCTCTGACTGGCTGGCACAGCAAGTTGCGGGGGCACAGGGTACGTGAGCATTTGTGCCAAGTCTCTCTCTGCATTAAGAGATGCTTCCTGAGATGCCGAGAGCCAGAGATGAACCCTGTGGGACCTTGCTTGCATCTCTGACTGTTCCCCGGTAGCTCTCTCTCCTGATCTTGGAGTGCCCTGCCCCAGACTGCCTCTGCATGCTTACCGCTACTTCCCGCCGCACCAACTGGGACCAGTTTGACTGTCTGTGTTCCTCTGCAGCCCGGCACGTCTGGGAAGGGGACGGGGGACAGGGAGCTCTGGGCAGGTTTGTTTCCGTGAGGATGCCCATCTGACTCCCTGCACTAGTTCAGTCTTCGGGGTTTGTTGGCTTTTTTTTAAATTTATCTCTAAATAAGAGAATGATTTTTCTCCAAAGGCCACTTCTGTGGCTCACGGTGGCAGCTGCTCAGCAGACCACAGCCATCTCCAGCTCCAGCCTGGAGTAACGGAGCGGAGGGATGGCGTGTCCAATCGAAGCTGCCGTGGTCCCATTTGGCTCCCCCAGGATCGGTAGCGGGCGCTTTTGTCAGGCCGTATTTTCCTCTGGCGACCATGTGCTCTCGTCCCCGACAGCAGCTCTTCCCTGCCAGGCCAATTGTTAGGGGTGACAATTCCTTTTCTTGTTCCCCGCACAGCCGCGCATGTAACCGCTGGTTGTACATTGTCCCCTTCTGATCCTGATACCCTCTGGAGCAAAGGTTACAAGGGGACTCGGGCTAGCACGGGGGGCACAAGATGCGCTTCGTGCTCATTCTGTACCAAGGCTGAACTCTGCTCCCCTGATCTTTTTAATTTCTTCCTGCCGTCAGGTGCCAACCCCCTGCAGAAGAACGAAATGGGACACACGCCCCTGGATTACGCCCGTGAAGGGGAGGTCATGAACCTTTTGAGAGCGTCAGAGACGAAGGTGAGCCTGAGATTCAGGTGACTTGGTCACTTTTTTTCCATTATAAGAACAATTTTCAGGAAGGTCTGGTGCCTGCAGTGGAGGATCGCCTTAGCACACTTACACCTCCAAGATGTCACGCTGTTTTGGAAGAAGTCTGTGTAAATTGATGACATGATGCATAAAGGAGGAAGAAAAGAACTGAAGTCTTTATGAGCTGTATCCATAGCTGTGTGCCCTTCTCTTCCGTGTTGATATGTCTTCCTTGACAGTGAGATACACAGGGACGAGTAATTCTGTCCTGCAAGCCCTTGGCAAAAATACAGTAAAATCGGGATGTTCTTTTACTTCATTTTCTGAAATTCCTGGAGGAAGGATGAGATCTGAGAATTGAAGTTCAGCTGTGGGCCTGGGATCCACGTATTCACAGGCACCAGTCTAAGGCAAAAGACACTGATTTCTGCTGTCTGGCTGTGAAATGTCCGTCGGGTCCCTTCAGCCCCACTTCTCGAGTGGGCTGGAGCCGTCCGTGTCCCTTCCGTGAGTCACGGTTACAAGGTACGTTAAAGAGGGAAGAGATCCCTGCTTGCAGTGGTGCTTCCAGGAAAAGAGCAACAGGGGCAGTTAAGCTTACAGGTTAGCAGGTTATTAGACAATGAGGGGCCTGCAGCCTGGTGTCAAGAAATGAAAAGCAGTCAGAGGAATGACGAGTGGAGCCTGGAGAGCACCATCATGCCCACAGTCTCGGTCCAGGCAGGGCAGGAGGGGCTCAGAGCTGCCCTGTGAAAGGGCACCGGTGCCACCAGGTTGCTGCAGCAGAAACTGAGTCACGGTGGGGCCAGGCTTGCTTCTGCTTTCCGACTTGTCCCCTGACGTTGCCTACCTCAGGTTTTGCTCTACAGACGTGGAATTCGAACTTGTCTCTTGGAAACCTGAGGTTAAAAACTCTCCCGTGCGTGGAAGATGAAGGGAATTTAAACTGTGGCGATTACCGCATTTAGCAGATAGCATCAAGTAAGTCTGCCAGGCAGTCACATCTGCTGGACAGCCTGTGCTTGTCTAGGAAAACCTTGCCCGAGCCGGACTTCAAAGCCACGTTCCCCGACCAGAAAACCTGTGTCCGTAGCGCGGAGCACGGCGCTCCTTCCCCTGTGCTTTCCGTGCTAGATCAGAGCAACGAAAGTGGCTGCAGAGCTGACGGCATCTGGTGAGCTGCGCTCGCTGGGACAGCTCTCCAAGCAAGTTTTTAGGAAGGGAAGTTGAAAATGAAGTACTTGGGATCATTGCAGGAGGAGGGAGGAGGAATTATCTGCTGGGTAAAGAGTCTCTGGGGTCCAGCACCGGCAAGAAAACCCACCCCAAACAGCTTGAAAAGCTGCTTTGGTTTTTATGCTTAGCTAATAGATGAAGGGGAGAAAGGAAATATATCTGTAAAGATGCTCCCGATGAAGATGATTGTACTTGTATATAAAACAAAAGACAGTCAAGGCAGCTCGTGATGAATATTCAGCTGGGGGGGATGCAGTGCTCCAAGGGCTGCATCCACCCCAGTATCTGCGTTCCACCGAGAGTCTTTGAGAATTTATTGCTCATTTTAATCACTGCTCGAGAATGAATTGGCAGAACTATTACTGGATGGGCACATCCCATAGATTTTATTTACATATGCTTGTGACAGAATAACAAGGAGTTTTCATATGTATTTTTAATTTATTTTGATTTCCTTTATCCTTCTAAAAAAACTCCGTGTGCGCCTTCCCTGTGCTAGACCACGCTTGCTGGTATCGAGGGCTCTTGAGCTGGTTCACATTGCTGAACGCTGCAGGTGAACTCTAAATAAGCTGTCGTGTATATTACAGGGCTGAAAGGAAGGGAGTAGCCCTTGAAACTGTCTTCTGTGTGTACCTGGCCTGAGAGCAGCCCCAGGACGAAGGCTTGAAGACTGATCTCAGTTCCTAGGGTTCTTCCTTTGCCCATTCAGTTGTTGCTCCCCAACACACCCGGCAGAGTGTCAGGGGCTGAAATTTATGTTTAGTGACTTCTCAAGCTTTCCTCAAAGATGATTTCCTCAAAGTCTTCCTTCCCTTCGGTGCCGTAGCTAAAACTCAGCTCTGGAACGCGTCGGTCACATTTGCTTTTCAGCTACCAAAACTCAGCACCATGCTCCCACCCTGTCCCTCTGCTTTGAGTGTTACAGTCCGCAGGGAATCTCACGTCTGCTTACGGTCCCAACCTGACCACCCAGCGGGATTTCCTCTCTCTGTCAGTGGCTGCTGAAGGGTTTTTAAGAAAGCAATGAGCCCGGACGAGCACGTCGTTGCCCTTTCCCCGTGCTCCCTTCTGGCAGGCAGTGGTGTGAGGACTCCCTGAGCTGGACCTCGTGCCCGCTTCATCGCACCGAATAGCCTTTGGGGGAGCTTTGAAAGAAAACAAACATCCAGTCATGGTTCTAGTGTAGTCTGCTATCTTTCCACAATTCAGGCCTACATTTTGAGAAAAATGTCGGGTTTGGTAGCTTGGTAAGTGTCTGTTAGGCTACACCCGACTTTATATGTAGAATCGGGGAGAGAGTAAGTGCCCTCACAGTGACAGCTAATTTTTTGCTGTCTGTAAACCCCCCGGAATTACTTCAAGACGCTGTTTGTCCTTCCCACGAAAGGACCGCTCTCTCAGTCTCCAAAGGCTGTAACACTGGGATAGCTTTCTTCATGTCCCTGACTTGTTTTGCAGCTGCCCAGAAGTTTACCATCCTGGCTTCTTTCAACCTTACAAATTCCTTTTCCTGGAAGGCGAAAGATGCCGTGCCCTCCACGTTTGTAGGTTTTCTGCGAAGTTTCCTCCACCCGGTGTTGCCCACAGCCGCTGGCACGTGAGGCTGCTGCTGGCACGGGGACGCTGGAGCCGTGGTGGCACAGGGCAGCAGCAGGCTTTTCCAGAACACATCCTGAGCAGAAAAGTGTAGCGGGAAAGCTTGGAAAAAGCACTGTGACTGTGCAGCCCTTGCCCACAAAAAGGGGCTTTCTTCCTACCCAGGGGCTTTCTTGATGTTGGTCTTGCAAGGAGGGAGGCAGAGCGTCCTGCCCGTCGTTCCTCCTCTCCGTAAGCCCACGCGAATCATTCAGCATCCTGGCAGCAGGGATCACCTTCTCTGCACTTAAAAAAAAAAAGGAAAGGAAGAAGGGGAGGGAGGAAGAAAAGATTTGTCAAGACATACAGAAAGACACAGAGCCGTAGCTGGAGCCCCGCGATGTCGGTGAGGCCGGGGGAGCTCAGCGCTGGCACGCTGGGGTCCGGCCCACCCGTGCTGCTCCGCAGGGATCCGCAGGGAAGTTACTGCTCCGTGTGAGGCATCGGGACTGATGGCACCTCTGTTACACGCGAGACTGATAGCGCCAGTCAGAATTGGATTGCTTGCTATTTCTCTTTTTTAACTCGTGGCAGAGTCGCTCCCAGGCCAGCAGACACCGGGAGCCTGGCGGGCGGCTGGGTCCTCCCCGGGGCTGACAGCAAGGCCCCGCTGCACCCTTTGACTGCTTTCTAGGTCATTAGAGGGGTTTCTCCATCCAGAAGGTGGTTTGAATGATGTGACCGTGTACCTACGTTAAGTTCCTCACTCTGCAGACCCCGTGGGCTCTGGGTGCTCTGCCCGTCGCTCAGCGCAGCTCCACGGGACGGCTCTTCCCAGAGCAGGGATTTCCCCGAGGAGAGGCCATGGAGCAGAGGCCAGCCTCTGGCCCTGATGGAGAACGGAACTCAGCAGGAAGTTTTGCAGCACGTTTTAAAGATGCAAAGGGGCTTTGGGATTTGCCGTCTTTCCTCTAGAAATTCACCGCACTGTAAGACCTGCTCCCACTCTGGGCATCTGTCGGGGTCCTGTCCCCGTGAATCTGAGATGTGCTTGTGTCAGGTGTCTCTGTAACCTGCCCTGTTGGGAGGTGGCTTTGAAGCATTCGAACCACAGCTTTAACGTGGTCAGGACCCAGGAGAACAAGTGCTTGCACTCATCCCCTCCATGTCTTTGCAGTCTGCGATGCGAAGGCGCCACGCTCGTTGCGCATTCTGCACCCAGCCGTCAGCTCCAGCTGCACCCAGCTGGAAGCAGTGCTGGCGGCACTGGCTCTAAAAGGCTCCGCTTCCTGCTGAGCTGGAGGTGGAAGGAGGCAAACACCCCAAGGAAAGAGCTCCTTGCAGTGCTCTCGCGCTTGTCTGCAAAGCAGGGTGTGCCTGGGGTGCAGAACGGGGCACAGCAGTGCTCCTCGTCCCGCTCTGGGGTGTTGGACTCTTTGGAACAGGGGGTGCTGGCAGGTAGGAAACAAATGCGGGTGGAACAGTTAAGGCTTTATTTTTCAAAATAAACAAGTCCCTAACGGGTTAACAGCTCACTAGGAAATTTGAGAAGGATCTCGGCTGCCGTTGGATCACAGTCGGAGGAGCAGTGCAGTCTGGTTTTCTCATCAGCTGCAAGGTTTCCAGCTGCTGCCCTCGAAGCTCGCCCCATTCTCTCCATTCCACTGCCCTCAGCCCCCCGTTGCTGGCAGACTCAGCAGTTCCCTCTTGCTGCCTCTCGGGCTGGTGCTGCCTCCTACCAAGCCCAGGCTGCTTCCTGGTGACCGGGAGCAGCGGTCTGTCTGTCTGTGCGTCTGTCTGCCTGTCTGTCTGTCAGACACACAACCACACAGCGCTTTGCAGGCGTGCGCATTACCGGTTGTTCCTCGTGCTGCTCAGAAGTGCCAGGTCCCAACGTCTCCTTCCCTCTCGCAGTTCCAGGAGGAGCAGCGCCGCAGGGAGATCGAGGAACGCCGGAGGTTTCCGCTGGAGCAGCGGCTGAAGGAGCACATCATCGGCCAGGAGAGCGCGATAGCCACGGTGGGAGCAGGTAGGACCGCTCGCTCGCTGCTCTGCTCTCCCGCAGCTTCTGCTCCTCAGCGAGCGTGCTGCCTCCTCGAGCCGTGATCCGAGCTGCCTCCCAGCAGATCTCAGCAGCCCACTGAGGCCGGGGAGGTCCTGCAGACATTTCCTGGCTGAGAAAGAGCTTGTTCTTCATCACAAGAGGGGCTGCTTCAGGTGCCGAGGCAGTGCTGCTGGATGCTTTCTGCCCAGGCACGGAGTTAGAGCCCTTTGGTTCAGGATGATTTCTCCCCACACTAAGCACGGTGGCCCAAGGGTTACAGCTGGCCTCCAGGGCTTGCACCGCTCACCGTTAGCATGTTCTCAGCTGCTGGCTGAAATACGGTGCCTGAACACGGTGACACTTGAACATCTTTTTCACAGGACCATTTGTCTTAAGAATATTATTCATTAATAATTCACAAGCAGTTCCGTACAGCTTTATGTGCATAAACACCTCTCACACAGACTGCTTGGGGAACCTTCTTGTATTCCTTACAGATGTGGGACTTTGTTCCACACAAAATACAAGCACGTAGCTCGGTCACACTTCCCTGGCCCTGTGCACCATCAGATCAAGGGCCATTTTAGCCCCGTGTCCTGCCAGCAGAGTGCAGAGACCAGCAAGACAAACAGAGGGGTATTGCCCCGCTCTACCCACTCCACATCCAACGATTTGCAACCCAGGAGTTCCCTGACCCAGAAGCTACATCTCTGTGTGCAGCAGCCTTCGAGAGATATTTCTTGAGTTTGTCCAGGCTGCCCTTGGATGCATCCTTTGGCAGGCAGTTGCATAGCTAGCGAAGGAATAACATGGTTTTATTTGCTTTAAATCTGCCTCCTGGTAGTTTCACCTAGTGCCCTCTAGTTCTGGTGTCGAGGGAGGCATTCGCTGCTGAGGAAACAAACAGTAGCGCAGCTGAAGCGGCTGCTGCTCATGGCCCAAAGCTCTTCTTTCCTCATCACACGCCGATTTTGTTGGGAGCTCAGAGTCTGGCTCCACCCTGGTCAGTGGGAGTCAAGGTCCTGGGCTCTCAGCTGCGTGTGGTGGGAGCTGCAGGACATGCGGACCTTTGGGGAGATGAGATGGGTACCAGCAAGCAGAAAGGCTATCTGCCTCCTGAGCTCTTTCCACCTCCATCCTTCTGGGGGTGTTGCTCAGTAAATACCGATGATAACACTGAAGCAAAACCTGTTGTCAGCAGCGTGTCCCTGCAGCTTTCCCTGCTCAGTCCAAGACGTACATGGGGGCACATCACCGTCCCCTGCCGGGAGCAGGATCGGCGCACCGGCCACATCACCAGCCTGCGCTTTAAAGCCCTCTGCCTGTACCTGTCTGCTGCTGTTGCCTTCTGCCTGGAGAGCTGCTCAGGCTGGCTGTGGGGTGGTAAAACACTCGGTGACTTGCGTCTCTTACGTCTGGACTGGAGCGAGTTCAATCGCCCGGTGTTTCCTTCTCTGCATCGGCTGCCACCCCTGGGGCCACGTTCCCAAGCTGTGGTGCCGGTGCCTTTTTCTTGAGGTGTTCTTCCTGTACTTGAAATTCCCAGTTTTCCCTGGTAAAAATTAAATAAACACAGTGAGTAAATGAGGAGCCTGGCCTCTTGTGGCTGTGCTGCAAGCATACAGTGCGCAGCCGCGTTTGGAGGGACCGGCGGTGTTTTCCAGCAGACCAGCTGCTGGAGCTGGGGGAAAAACCAGAGCAGCTTTTAGGCAAACAGGCCCGAACAGCAACCTCGCCTTTCAGATGAGCGCAGACAGTTGCTCCGAGCTTAACTTCGTTATGCTAATCAATTAAGCACGTTGAGACAAAAGGGTGTTGGGCATCTGTAGAGCAGGGGGGGATGCGTTCTGGCTATGTCACTTGGCCTAGCGAGCGCCGTTCTCTCTCTCCCCGAACCCTGTGTGGGCTGGGGGGTGTTTTTTCCTTCTGGTCACCCGCGGGTGCAGCTGGGGCAGCCTCTCACCTCTCAGGAGCAGTTCGTGTCACCCTGGGCACTGCGCCGCTGTGGGGACATCAGGCTGTGTTACCAGCAGTGAGCTGGGCTGGGCTCGCTTTGCCAGTCCCAGGCCTGAGAGCCCCTGTACGCTGTTAATAATTCCTCGAGCATCCCAATTCAGTGCCTGAACACCGGATGGTGAGGTAAGAGGGCTGAGGTCAGGGCAGCACCGCGAGCGCCGTGCTGTCATAAATACAAAACCCACACCAGCCTCGTTAACAAAGACGAGTCCTGTGTGATCTCAGAGCCCTCGAAAGAGCGAGCTCTCCTGCAAACACAACAGCCACCCTCTGTGTTTTGAGAGCGGCTGTGCCTGGGGGCAGCAGGACGGGCTAATTGGGAAGCTTTGATTAATGGGTAGTGCCTGCTTCTGACACAGGTGGTGTTTCTGCACATTAAAGTGGCTGCCTTTATGGAGGTTTCTCTTATTGAATTATAGGGAATGTGCTTGATACCCCCGCAGCCTCAGGATATCAGACCAAAAGGTAGCAGGAGAGTCTCTGTCCCCTCCTCCCCCCTTCCCTTCTGCCCCATTTTGGCTGTTTGCTTTCAGGAAGGGTGAATTTAGAGACATTACTTTTTCTTTCAAGCACTTCCTATCTATCCTTGTAATTTTTTTTCTTCCCAGCTGTTTTTTGCTGCCACTTCGTGGACTCCACGTGCCTCCCGTTTGCGCTCGCTGCCACGTTTGTTGGCCGGGCGCCTTGCTGCACACCACGTCTCCAGATTTACCGAGGCCAGCTGATATGTTTAATTTATAACCGCTGCCTTAATTGAATAATCTGATTTAATCCGGCACTCGCTGCATGATCCAAACAGTCTCCAGAGAGGCTCAGCCAAGAATACAAAGGGGACGGGAGCTTGGGGTTTGCTCCATGGGTCGGGGTGGCAGGGACGCACGGAGGCTGTGGCAGTCGGGACGCTCGTGCTGCTTGCACCACCTGGGCGCTGTCCTGTCTTTAGCACGGGATATATCAGAGCCCTGCAGCTCTGTGCTGCTACCCGACGTAGGACAGACGACGGCAGGACTGGGGGTGATGATTAACTGCTGGGAACAGGGCATCTCGAGGATGCTCTGACCAGGCAGCGTGGCTGTGGCTGCGTGGTGCTCCCCCCGGTGCGGGCGTAGCCGCTCGTTGCACCTTAACACCATCCAGATGAAATACTGCATCTTGTGGCATGTCAGGAAAAAACCACGGGCAGGTCGTTCTTGTAATCCCGGGAACTGATGGGAGCCTGGATGCTACAACTGCTCCATGCAAATGAACAGCTAAACGGCTTGCGGTTGTGTTTCCAGGGCACTCTCAATTATTGTACTCCGAATCTGCTTAGTTCTTGTTTGCTGGTTCACTCGAATATGCGGAGGCACCGGGGTGAAACTGCGTGCTGCTTAGGGATCCCACAGAAAGCATCTCCTGTCTAAGACTAGACACCCAAGGAGAGCATTTTTAAGTAACTATATATATTTGTTTCGTGATCTCATGTCCTAAATATTATGACGGAGGAAGAATACCTCTGTTTTACAGATAGATAGCATTTGCCAGGCAGTGGGCAGTTAGAGGTGGGGTTGCAGAAGACCACTTCCAGCGTTGATTTTCCCGTCCTTTTGGGTTGAAGCAATTTGTATCGGGACTCCTCCTGAAGTCGAAAAGGAGGGAGGAAGGAGAAGAGATGTTTATTTTTTAGTTTAGAGATTACAAATAAAAGAGTAGTGCGGAAAATCTACTTTTAAAGTATAAAATGCCAAATGTTGAAGACGCGGAGCAGTTGTAATGTTGAAACCAGCGGGAGTTTCAAAGCTGGAGGAAGACGGATGCACGGGAACAGCACCCTGCCCTGATCCGAAGGAAGGGGTTTTCATTTGGACGAAGTATTCTCCTGCACAAGTCCCGCATTTCAGCGTGTGCAGGCACCTGTTACACCACGGCGAGCGGTCCTGTGCCTGCCTTCTCCTCCTCCCCGTGGGGGCACGGCCGGGGGACGCGGGGTCCTGGCGGAGGAGAGCGGTCCCGCAGCGGGTACGGACCCGGAGACATCGCCCCCGTGGCACCCCAAGCCCGGGCGGTCTGCGAAGCACCACCGAATGAATTGATTTGATAAATGGACATTTATTACACTCACAAATTGGCTGAAACCAATTTCGGTCACATCAACCCCTGATAACTGCTAGGGTATTGATTTGTGTAAAGTAATACAGTGAATTTATCAGTTCAATAGCAAGCTGAAGGGCCTCTCGGAGACACAGCGCTACGGTTACGCCGTTACAGATGTCCGAAATAAAGTGAGAGCACTGCGGCGACGCTGGAAATGGCTCCAAAGAAGAAGGCCCAGGCGTCATCGTCAGCCTCTTTGCCTGGACATTGGGGCTGAATTTCCTAATGAAATTTCAGTAAAGCAGCGCGACCTACCTCTTCCCTTTTATTTATTTATTTCTGCCGTCCCTGGAGCTGCCCGAGGAAGGGGGCAGCTCGCCAGGAGGCACACCGCAGCCTTCTGCAGGGCCATCGTGAACAGCACGCAGCCTGGGCTGCTGGTACCAACCCCAAGGAAAGGAGCGTTCCTGTGGGCTTCCTTCGCTCTGCCTGAGGTCTTCATCCCTCAAACTGGCACCGATGTCCTGCTTTGTCCTAACATAGCACCTTTGTTCCTCTTGCTGAAGCCGAACTGCGCAGTGGCCAACCTTAGGGCTCGGAGGTGGAGAGCTGCCTACAGCCGTGGCTGTCAGGCCTGGGGCCGCAGTGTTCCCTCTCTGTAGTCAACCAAAATCTTTCAGCGTTTCCATATCTGAGGCTAGGCTGTGTGCTAGAATATGTCATCATTTTCAGGCTGCTTACAGAAGGGCTTTTACACCTCCTCACTCTGTTGATCTAGCGAACCCACCGCAGACAACGGTGATCAGCACCTTCCAGCCGAGCCCTCATACTGAATCACGAGCACTCACTTTATGGTAGGTTTTTATGGCGTGGTTTATATCACTGGAGCTGCTGTGGGTGAGCCAAGCAGTTAGCCATAAAGCGCGGTGTCCTGCTGCAGAGGCGACTGAAAACAGACAACACTTAACCTCGCCGCCTTTGGACCGCTGAACGTGCTGACCCCGCAAGTGGTCACTCCGTGCCCTGAAGCAGAAGTTTATTGCCTTTATTATCTTAGCTGAAATAGCTGCAGAAATTGTCGGTGGTCATGTTATTCCCCATCAATTTTTAAAAAAAAAAATGCCTACCCCTGGTATTTGACCTCCCGTTTGCTGTGATAAAGGACAGGGAGGGAGCACGTGCGCCCGGCCGGGGAGGGCAGGGGTGGGACACGCAGGAGCGCAGAGCTGGGATGGATGTGCCCAGCCCTCATCTGCCCCTGGGACCCATGCAAGGTGCCTGTTGCCCCTCTCGTTATGGCATTGTCTCTGCTTTTCCCCTTTCCCTGCTCCTGCCCGGTGCAGGGGACATCCCTGCCGTGCACTCCTGTGCCCTCGCAGCCCGCAGGCTCACCCCGAGCACTGAGACGCCCGGGCAGGCTGGAGGTGAGCCGCGTCCGGATGGAGTCCAGCCCTGCAGCCTGGCTCTGCGCCCGAGCTAATTAAGCCTTGACAGGAGTCAGGACTTATTAGCATGGCTGAAGCCCTGGGTAATGCATCTAGATCGCGTCCGGGCATGAACTGGCAAGTCCACGTGGCACTGGGGCTCGAGTTTCCACGGCCGGCACCGTCCGAGCACGCGGTGCCGCTCTGCTGGGTGGGTGTGCCCCTGGGGCTTAGGAACCAGGAGATGCTCACGGCCACTTGCCCTGGCCCCTTGCACAGAGCTGGGGGTGAGCTCGAAGCTTCTGGCTGAGCCACAGCCCCCTGGCGGGTCCCCTCCGTGCTCCGCAGGTCGTTAGGGATTCAGGCACACTCCTGTCTGCGCGCTGCTCTGATGGGTAATCACCTTCGTTATTAAAACACGTTCTGCGCTCTTCCTAGTTGGGATTCATCTAGCTCCAGCCCCTGGAGCACGCTAATTTTGTCTGCTAGATGAGAGACTCGTGTGCTTTCTTGTGGAGATGCTTAATGACTGTGGTCAGGTCAATCCTCAAACCTCTCGTTGTTAACCTCAGGAGATTGATTTTTCCTTGGCGTTTTCAGCCTCACTTGAGGCTCTGTGCTTCCTTTCCTAATCCTCGCCAGGTCTGTCGGCTTTCAGCCTACCTGGCTCTCCTGCCCGCACTCCTGAGACGCGGACACAGCGCAGAGCAGCGTGTCTGCACGCGGCGCTTGCAGCCGCAGCACAGCACCAACAGCTTCTCCGTGAATGCACCTGGAACTCCTCGGTGCGCCTGTGAAATCCACCTCTGTAGTACTGCACTTCTGCGGCTGCTATCTAACATCTTGGGGGTTGGACCCGATCATCTCTTGAGTGAATTCTGTGATTCTGTGATCTCCCCACCCTGTCCCCTGCTGGCAGAGGCACCTTTTCACTGTCAGGCTGTAGCCTGAGATGTTCGGCTTCTTGTTACCTGCCAGATGACAACGTTTGTTAAATATTTCCCCTGTCGGCTTACTATTCCCGTTCTGCAGGGAAACTTTGCGTGCCGCCCTTGGGATGCCTTTTGTCGAGAATCTTTTATTCCCGTACCCAGTCAAGCAGAGATTTTTCGTGGGCTTCCTTTCTCTCTTTCTCAGGTTGAGTTTCAGCATTCCCCATTTATCTAGGTGCACTCCAGCTCCAGATGGACAAAAATCCACAACGTCCCCGCTCCGGGGAGACAGGGGCAGTTGGAGTCCCAGCGCTGAGGGACCAGGGCACATTCTCATCCTGGGCTGAATTTTTCAGTGAAAATCACAAAGAAAGGGGGGCCGTTCTCACTCGTGATCTGGAGTGTGTTTGGTGTGGGGGTCACCGACAGGCAGCAAACACGGAGCGTCGCAGTGCCTCTGCAAGTCTCTGCGCGCAGTCAGGCCGCGGGTCTCTGAGCAGCTTCCCTCTGTTCACCGTCCCGCAGGCCTTTTACTTCTGCCGCTTGATTTCTCTCTGCTGCCTTAGGAATAACTCAGGCTGTAGCTCTGGCGTCTTGCCCACTTGGTGCCCCACTTCCATCAAGCGCGCTGCGCCGCATCCTTGGTCTCCCCGACACCCGGCAGCTGCCGAGGCACAGCTCGGTGCTGGGAACGCGCGCTTGCGGGTGTGCTGCTCAGCGTGGCCTCCTCCTCATGTATAACACCACGCAGTTCTGGCTGGTGCGGCTTCTTACAAAATATCACGACGCTTTACAAAGCGCGGCAGTCAGTACGGCAAGAATAACTCTTTCGAAGAGCTGCAGCAGAGGCCGTGTGTAAATAATGCAGATAAATCGGGGGGGGGGGGGGGGGGGGGGGGGGCCTCGCCAGGCTGCGGTGGGATTCTGCCTCTCCCCCTGAGCTGGGCGTGCAGTGCCCCTGGCCTGGCTGCAAGGGGTGAGGGCTGCGTTGCTGGCCGCCGTCCTGCTGGAGCCAGCCACCAAATCGTGGTCCAGCCGGAGCTGCAGCACTTGATGCCCGTGGGTCCCTCCTGACAGCAGGTTGCTCAGGGGCAGAGCAAGCCCCGATGCTTTTCTCCTTTCCTATGTGGTCTGGGACACGGGTCTGGTCCGGGGGCAGAGTCACCGCGCTGGGCAAGGGGATAACTGGGCTGCTGACCCCATTCATGTGTGTTCGGGTCCTGTGGGGTCAGCTGCGTCCCTGGGCAGCCCTTGCCACCCCCGTCCTTGCTGGAGCCTGCGCAAGATGGGATGGGAGACAGGGCCCAGTGATGCTTTCCTTGTGTGTCCCCACGTCCCTCGGCATGCATCGTTACAAACGTGCTGAAATACGCGCTTGGTTCATCCAGGAGGTTCTTCTCACCTCTTTGGTGAGATTTGGGCAGAGATCCGAAGCCCCCGCAGATCGAAATGAGGAGCAGGGCCCACAGAATGCCTCCTGTATGCTCCTGCATGAACTGGAGCAGGTTCCTGACCCTCCCCACCCGCACCGGCACTTTGCATTTACTGGGGGTCGCCCCACCACGGCTCAGGGCACAAACACTGTGTTCTGTAGCCTGCGCTCAGCACAGGCTTTGCTCCAGGGTCTGAGGAAAGCTGCCTGCTGTCCCCCGGGGAGCCTGGGCAGGCGCCTTGAGGATGAGACCATGGTCAGTACTCAAAACAAACCGCAGAGGCACAGGAAGCCCCCAGAGCTCAAACATAGGGCCTGGAGAGAGGGAGGTGACACCAGTGGGACGTCGGCTTCCCTGAGCCACCTCTTGCACCCACTGCATCGCGCACCGCTCCTGGCAGCAGCGCTGCGCCAAGCCAGGACCCGCTGCGGATGGAGGCAGCACCGAGCCCATCTCCCAGCACCGAACAACAACCAGATATAAGGTCCAGTCCAGCCCGGGCTGTGGGTCTGGGTTCATACTGGTGTTCAGGTGCTAGGGGCTGCTGACCTCCTAGCCAGCGGGCCAAGCAGCAAGGGACTCGGGCTGAGCTCGGGCGGGCGTTTCAGGCCAGATCCAGCCTGCCGGCGGTGGCTGTTGGTCCCTCTGGGCTTCAAATGCTGTTCCTGATCTTGCTCAGGTCTGGTGCAGCCATTTTACTGGCTTGGCGAACGTGCCCCCCGAGTCTGAGGCTGTCAGTGGGACGGGCAGGAGGTGTCGCACGCTCTGCAGGCCAAATCGCTGCGTGTCCCGAGGGCTGTGGTGTGAGTATTTGGGGAGGCAAACGGGTGTTTCAGCTCCCGACCCCCCCTTGCTTTTTGTAAAATTTTCCATGGGTATCTTAACCAGGATGCCCTTCGAAACTGCTCTCCCGACGCTCACCGAGACAACTGGCGGCTCTCCCTTGCCAGGCCCCCCAGACACACCTCGCCTCCATCCAGAGCTTTTGTGACCTTCAATTCAACACCGCTCTTTTTATTCGCATGCGAGAAATAATGCAAAAAAACTTCCCCGAACCTGCCTTTTCACAGAAAGGTCGCACTTGTGAGCTGGAAATGCAGCGTGCCGCTTGCACCCTCCCCTGCAAGCCCTCGTCGTTCCTCCCCGTCCCCCCTCCTCGCCGTCTCCCTGGCAACGCTGAGTGCACATCCTGGAAAACTTTATCCGAAATCTGCTCTGGGCAGCCTTCCAAATCCATGCTAACCTGATTAGGTGTCTCTGGGGCCTTTGCTGGCTAATCAAATTAGATAGCACTAATGGTAGCGAGGACTTTGAGTGGGTAGAGAGCAGTAAAACATAGTGTATACTTAGTGATAATTATACTTGCTTTTGTGGCATTGATTTATATGCCTTCTCCCCCCACTTCTGTTTTTGTTGTGTTTAAATGCAGCCATTCGGAGGAAGGAAAATGGCTGGTACGACGAGGAGCACCCGCTGGTCTTCCTTTTCTTGGGATCATCTGGAATAGGTAACGTTTGGGTTACCCGCTGCGGTGAGCGGGACGGGAGCGTGGAGGCGAGGCTGGGCTGGGCTGGAGCACGCGTGGACACATGTGGCCACACGAGGACACACGTGGACAAATGAGAACACATGAACACGTGCACACACATGGACACATGCACACACATGGACACGACACATGAGGACACTCCGTGCTGGCCTGGCGCGGAGTCATCCCAGGGGACTGTCTGCCTTAAAGGCTCGAGGAGGAACAGTTTTCCTAACAGAAGCACGAATTTAACAGCACTGTGCTGTTAATGCCTCCATGGGTGGGGTAATAACAGAAATTTGCTGCTTGCAAACCAAATCTCTGCTCGTCTTGCTCATGCGGGCAGGGATTGCTTTGCAGTGACGCAATTGTATTGACACTGGTAATATTTTTCCACAAGCACAATAAAATGCGACATGACAGCTGATCAGTTCATGAAATGGGCAAAATGAATTTTACTCGGGGAAAAAAAAAAGAAGAAAAAAAAAAGCAGATTTAAAGTAACCGAACTGTGACATTTGAAACGACGCCGGCGCTTCTCCTGCACCCGGCTGGCTCACGGGGCTGTGGGGAAGATGCTGGTGCTGGAGGGGTTAAGGTAGCGGGACACGCACCTCACAGCAGTAGCAGGCCGAGTATTAACTCTAAACGAGTTGCTATAAAGCGGTATAAAAGCAGTAAGAAACGTTTTTGAGACTTCATTGCGCTGCTTATGGCAGGTCTGAAGGCTCACTGATATAAATTGTCAGCTCTTCAACTCTCACATATTTCCGTGAGGGTTTTTGCTTCTTTTGCTGCCATAAAAATGAGTATTGAAATGAGAAGGCAAAGCAGCTGAGAATTTGATTGTATCAAGTGGGTGTTTTGTCTGGGTCTTGGTGTAATGGCAATGTGAAAGACCAAATGCGTACAAACTGAAACGCCAAATGTGTCGTCGCATTTCAGTAGGTTCCCACAGCAGTTAAGCACTTTAAAGATCCATTCCTATATATATATGTATATACACAATATGTATGTGCATATATACACACATATACACCTATATGCTCGCACATTAGGCTCGAGGATACAGCAAAAAATGAAGTCACCAAAGCCTGAGCCGAAATAAGATGAAGAATTCTGGCAGCAGCGTTACCTGTCGGGACAGGCTTCCAAGCAGTGACGAATTTCCATTTTCGCAGCCCGTTTGCGGTGATCTAATTAGGTGATCCCGGAGATCTAAGCGACCAAATTTATCTTCAGCAGAATACAGAATACAGCTGTTCCCAGGGTGGGGCTGGCGCAGATGTGTAACGCTGCTCGGGGTGCTGCGCGGCCACAGCACCGCGGGTGCGGGCGTTCTGCAGCTGTAACACCAGCACAGCTCTGCCTGCAGCTGCAGCCCCTCTGGCTATGTAGGATTGTACCTTTTTTTTTTAAGCTAGTTTGGTTTTTAAGATACGATCTTTTTATTTAGGATAGTTGCTTACGGCATTTATGTGCCTGCTCTCTGCCCTGCCATGCCCGAGTGTTTATTTTTCAGCGTGTAGGCAAACACAAAACGCACGCAGTGCAGGTACGGCGCTGGCTGCAGACACGCCGAGGGGTACTGACGTTAACTCAGAGCGTCTCCCCCGTCTGTTAAATGCTGCTCCTCTCCTTTGCTGCTAATTCCAGGAGCTGCAACCAGCCCCAAATGCTCCACCTGATAAACCCAGCAATTACATGCCAGTGGGTGGCAGCAGGGAAGCTTCAGGGAGGACACTTCTGCTGGCTCTGGCAGAGCCTGGGTAGCTCAGACACGCAGCAGAGCTGCCCGTTGAACCAAGTTTTACCTGGATGGACAGGTTGGGAGGACAGGGTCTCGCCTTTCGGGAGCTGCTGAGCTTGTTCACACGTCAGTGTGGATTTAGTCCATCACTGATTGCAATCCCGGATTTTTATGCCAGTTGCCTTGCGTTGATCAGGTAAATAAAGAATGTCACACTACCCTGAAATTCTTCATCTAGGGAGTAAAAGCCACTGCACATGAAACTTGGAATAGAGAAAAGGTAGCGAAAATCTGCTCTAACTGCATCTTTTTGCAGAAAAAAAAAAAATTAAGCTCTTTCTGCCCGTCTCCTAAAAACCAAGCGGCCGGCGCTGAGCTCAGCACCGCTGTTCCTCCTCTGGGTGCTCAGGATGCTGCCCACGCCGCCGGCTCGGCTC
Source organism: Cygnus olor (assembly GCF_009769625.2). Lineage (NCBI taxonomy): Eukaryota > Metazoa > Chordata > Aves > Anseriformes > Anatidae > Cygnus > Cygnus olor. The sequence continues at coordinate 208,600,084 of NC_049169.1, forward strand.
AGCTCACAGTGCTGCTCCCCGTGCAGGGAGGAGCTCCAGCAGAGCACGGAGCACAGAGCACGTCTGCCCTGCCCTGCCCTCAGCTCACTCCTTACAGCAGCGGCCGTGCTGTGTCACTGCCCTGCCACCAACCCCCTGGTGTGCACGGGGCCGAGCACAGCGGGTCCTGCTCCAGGATCCCGACCCTGCTGGGGCTGTGATATGGTGCTCCTAAACCAGCACTGTGCCCTATATAGGGGATTTGGCAGGGCTACCCTCTTCCCCTGAATGCATTTGCAGATAAAAAAAAAGGTGTATTGGTCGCTGCGGGCGGCAGCCCGGCAGTCAGCACGGCTTGCAGAGCGCTGGACAAGCAGCGCGGCCTTCCTAACTTCTAACACGAGGCTTTTCTTTCTGTTTGGAACAGGAAAGACAGAGCTGGCCAAACAGACAGCCAAGTACATACATAAGGATGTCAAAAAGGTAACCCCTCTTCGCTTGGTTCTTTGCCATTCGGAGCGCTTCGTGATGGGACGCGCTGGGGCTCCTGGTGGGGTCGCTCTCTGCCCCCCCGGGTTGCAGCACGCCTCATTGCAACCCAGTGTGAGATCTGTACGTGGACGCTGAGCAAGGGCCTCTGCAGAGTTAAAAGGAAGCGGTTGCAGCCCGTGTCCCTGTCTGTGGCACTAATGATATCTGGAATCATAAATGTCAAAATTAATTTAACAAACCCTTGTGTTCCCTCTTTGAGGTTGCGCAGGGTGTTGGCACCCTGTGTGGTGAACACGTTTTTCGCCTTTGTTCCTAATAACACCGTAAATCGTTAGAAGGATGAAATTTTAAAAATCCATTTTGCATGTCCCCGTGTGCACCATTTGTAGCAGTGTCCAGTTACCGGCAGTGGAAATGGTGGAACCGACTTCGTGCCTGGGTTCTTAGTGCCGAAATGTTTGGGATTCCAACACCAGAAGCCGTTCGTGGGCTTTAGTCTGCTATCCGCTGGGCAGTTTTCAGTTAAGATGGGCTAAAATTATCTTCTTTGGCAGGGGACTGGTTCAGGGGTGCCTACCTTTTCAAACAGCAGGCACTTAAGGCTGCACTCCTCGATTCACAGCTGAGCATCCCCAGCCCCTGAGGAGCACCCGGCTTTCTTCCTCAAAGGGCTGGGGGAAGCGCAGAGATGAGAGCCCTGCAAATGGGAACACGAGGAAACACGAGCAGAGCTGCTCTGTAAGCTGATATTAGATTAATTCCTCTTGCCCACATCCTCCAGCATAGAATGGACACAAGAGAAAATGACACATGTAGAAAGAAGATCAAAAGTAAACCAACGCTATAAAAGTGGCTGTTCTGGTTTCTTTTCCTCATCCCTCTGTAATTGCCTTCCCGAAGCAATAAATCCTGGTTCCTGGGTCTCAGGCACCTCCACCCGAGACTCCCGCACCTGGAACTGGTCAATGCCCGGCCAAACATCAAATAGAAAAATCAGTTCAACACTAAATGCTGTGTTAATTCAATAGCATGCACAAATCGGAGTTTTATTGGTAATGAATCAGCTTGGCAGCCGGCGCTGTAACGAGCAGCTTGAAGAGGGGCCATCAACCCTTATGGGCGGTTACGGGGGATGCAGCTCTTAGCAGGAGCCGCCTGATTAAGAAGGAAGAAGCCATAACAGTCTCATTTCCTTACTGATGGAGAGGTCGTGGTGTAATGACAGGCGCTAATGTCCTTGCCCAACCTGCGTTAGCACACATGGTGCGAACGCTGGGATGGAGGAGCCGGACCGCGAGCAGACCAGAGCAGGGCAGGTCCTACAGAGCCTGGAGCATCCTGGCGATGGAGACGTCGTGTGCCTCGTGTCTGGGGCAGCAGGAGGGTGGGAGAAGCTGCTGCAAATCTACAGGAAGGTGGTACCGATGGCTTTCTGAGTGCTGACCACCATGGGTGACTTCTGCGGGACTCGGCTGATGGATAGTGTCAGGCTGGACTGGTCGAGGTGCTCTCCAGGGAAGGATTTTCCACCAAAAACACAGCGTCTGTGGCAGGAGAACTTCTCATAGGGTTGATTTCTACAATAGCTGGGAAAACGTTTTCTTTTGCCGAATTTGGTTTCGATTCCATCTGATAAAAACCAAATCGATGGAAAGAGAGTAACAAAGATGCAGACAGTTTTGAAATGAAGAGTTTCAGTCGGTCTAAGCTGCGTAAACTGCCCTAAGCTCATACCACCACCACCGAGTACCCCTGAGCCAGCGTGTGCTGCATGGCCACGTCCTCCTGCACGGCGCCGGGTCTTGGTGCCGGTGTCTGCCTGTCCTCCCACCTCCCTTCGCTCTCCCCAGCCAATAACTCCATCACCCAGGTCTCTCGCTGTCCTTGGAGGGCAATATTGGAACCTCGAGGGTGTCCGGCAGCACCGGGTGGCTGCTTGGGGTGGTCTCACTGGTGCTGAGCCACTAAATGTGGAGCCCCTCGCCCAGCAAGGGAATGGCTCAGACCAACAAGGTGCTGGGGAAAGTGCTCGTGTTGGGCTGGTGGAAAGGTCTCCATTGGGCTGATGGAAAATTCTGCTGTCGAGCTGACTGTGCCAGCACTGGTGCTGAGGAAGGTCAAGCTGATCTTCTCATAGCTTCAGCACCTAGCTGCGAGCCCAGGAAATGCCTTGTCTGCGATGAATAATCAGCTTTCCAAATACAAAAGGAAGTTTGTGCAGTAAGTTCTGTAACGTTATCTCTTTGAGGCAATCGTCCGTGAACCTCATTTACCTGGGCTTTCTGATTTTTGGTTTTGCTTATTTTTGTTTTTACCGGGAGGCATTGTGTTCTTCATGGGATTCGTTTCAAAAAAAGGCTGAGCAGCAATAAAATCCATTTTACGTAGCAAACTGTGAGGAGCTATTTCAGTCCCATTTTCAGTCCCCAGCTCTGGTGACAAGCACGGTGTTTCAATGAACCTTGGCTGGGGACTGTTAGCCAGCAGTGGGAACAGTTCCTAGCTGCCTTTGAGAAACTGCAGTTATTTCCCTCTTCCTTCAGAATAAGTCCTAGCATTTGCAGTGGATTTATCTGGCCGCTGACTGCCTGCAGTCCTTGGGAACCACGAAGCGAACACAAGTGTGCTCATACGTGCAGCCACCTGCCTGCTTCTGGAGAAGCCTTCTAAATGTAATGAAACTTGGGGCACATTAATCAAAACTCACTTTACGTATTTATTTCTCTTCCAGGGTTTCATCAGACTGGACATGTCGGAGTTCCAGGAGAGGCATGAGGTTAGTAAATGGGCTGTCTGTACTTCCAGGGGTTGCAGTTCTGAGTTTGATTGGTAATTCAAACAAATCGTGCCAATCCCATCGTTCCCCTGCGTTTCATCACTGTCCTTGGCGGTGCTGAGCGCCTCCCGCTGCCTCTGAGCACGGTCAGACCTCCTGGCTGCAGGCTGCCTTGGGGGCCTGGCCGTGGCAGTGGGCAGCCAAGACCTTTTTGAGTTACCTCGCCAAAAAACGGGCAGTTCGGTGTGCCAGAGGCGGGTGCAGGACGCACAGCAGTGAACACGCGGCAGTGAATCTGCAGAAACGTCCCCTGGAAGGGGTGGAGTGCTGCAGTGAGCCGAGGAGGAGAAATAGCACCAGGAACTACGGACCAGAAGGGGATGATTTTATACGGCAGCTGCTGGCTGCAGGCACAGACCTTGGCCGATCCCACGTAGCCTTCAAGCACTGCTGTGAGGCATTTGCACTGGAAAATAGCGGCACCTCCTGCTGGCCCGGCCAAGCCCGAAATCCTTCAGGAGAGGTCCGTCCCCACCAACTGTGCAAAAAGCAGCAACAGCCCAGCTGAGACTGCATAAATCCGGTTTGTAATAAAATGTAAATGTGAAATCTTCTGATGGCAGCGTAGGTCCCTTGTCTAGTTCTGTTGATGCCACTGGTGAGGTGCACCCAGATCCAGAAGCACGGAATAAGAAATTTGCTGAGGATCAAGCCCTTAATCAGGGGAGCTGCTGCAGAAGAGGAGGAGGAGGAGGAGGAGGAGGAGGAGGAGGAGGAGGAGGAGGAGGAGGAGGCACTGGCTGGGACCTGGGAAGATCGCCTTGAACAAGAGGAGGAAGAAGGTGCCAGGGAGGAGTGCAGGAGGCCAGGCCCAAGCTGGCAGCACCACCGTTTGCATTTTGTCCTGCCGAGGGCTGAGCCACCACCTCTGTGGTATGGGGGGAGCCGTGTGTGCAGGAGGGGGTCAGGGCCCTCCAATGGCCAGGGCTAGAAAAGGTCCAGGAGAGCATTATTTTAGCCAAAGCAGAGAAGTAAGGAGATGTGGGAAGAGAAAATAAAGAATTGCCTGCAGCTGCCCTGATAGATCGCTTGTCGGCGGTTATGATGGGGTCCTACGCTGGAGGAGTGAAAAATGCATGAAAATAAAGCCATGTTGATGACTCAGTGCAAAGAAAGAGGAGCTGGAAGCGGCGGTGTAAATGTAAGATATAAAATACTGTGCCCTGACAAAGACAAGAGGCAGAGCAGAGGGAAGAAATAAAGTAGAGAATTGCAGCGAGAGCAATATAAATTTTTCAAGCAAACAAGGAGCAGGAGGTCAGCCCAGGAGACGGCATCCTTTGAAGGAGCCTGGGGAGCCTCACGTAGCCACAGGCGCTGCTAAACAAATGAAATGAATTAGCTGCCTTCAGCTAATTCCTGCCGGCGGGTTCCTGAGCCCGCGGGAGCCCCTCACCTCTGCCCGAGCACCCCTGGGAGAGGGCAGGGAGGCTGCAGCAGCGTGCGGCTCTGGTTCCTGGGGACGAGGGGATTGTGGCTGTCCCCAGGCAGCATTGCTGGGTCAAACGGAGCCGCCTCGAAGAGAGAAGGTAGGTGGCTGTGGGCATGGCTTTTGGGAAGCGAAGGTGAAGGTGCCGTGGCTCCTTTCCCCTGCCAGCCCGCGGAGCACCAAAAGGGGACGGTTGTGCCGGCACGGCGGCACAAAAGGCTTTCGCTGTTCTCCGACAATAAATGAAACCATGACAGACCCACCATCAGGCTGTGCTGCATGAAGGAGAGGCAAATTGTTTGTTTTATGAGGACTCATCGCTATTCTGGGGGGGTCGGGGTTTTGCTCCTGGAATTCCTTCTGCCCGAGTGAGCAGCCTGCAGCTGGCTCTGCGTGTCCAGTGTCCACCCCAACTAACAAACCGACCGGTAATTGCGTTCTTCTCCCGTATGCTTAAAGGACTGCGACTTCAGGTGCGCCCACACAGCCAGGTTGCTTCAAGCTGTAAATCAAAATCCCCTGGTCGTTTTTGCAGAAGCAGTTCTGTTGCCAGAAGTATTCTTCTATCCTCTTTTCTAACCTCATTCAGAAGTCCCGGTGCTGAGAAGTAAGGAAGTTGGTTATGGGTGCAGGAAACAGACTTGCACTGCGGCTGCTTCCCAAGCTCTGGGAAAGCCACCCACCACTTGTGCTCCTTTAAATTCTCTCTCTTAAAAAGGCCAAAGGACACTGAAACGGGTCTTTGACAGCTGGGAGGGGTCACTCAGACACCGCTTCGAAGAGCAGGGGTTGTGCCTGCGCGCGGTGCTCCTGCAGGCTCTGGTGCTTAAACCCCTGTGTGAGGCGATTGCCCAGCAGTCACTGATCTGCATTTTGCCAAATTGTGGCTTATTAAGCTGATCTTGGGATACCTGGAGCGCGATAGATGTCACAAAGAACACAGAGCTCGATTTGTCTGCAGCAGAGAGCCGTGGCTGGGTGCTGAGCCGCTCTGTGCCCACAAGGGCTGCTCCTGGCCGCGCACGGATCCCCTCTCACGTGTCCTGTCCCTTCCTCCTAGGTCGCCAAGTTCATCGGCTCTCCGCCTGGCTACGTGGGCCATGAAGAGGGCGGGCAGCTCACCAAAAAGCTGAGGCAGTGTCCAAACGCCGTGGTGCTCTTCGACGAGGTTGACAAAGCCCACCCAGACGTCCTCACCATCATGCTGCAGCTGTTCGACGAGGTGAGGCTGTCACAGAATGACCGAATTGTAGGGGTTGGAAGGGACCTCAAGAGATCGTTGGGTCCAGCCCCGCTGCTAAGCAGGTTCCCTAGAGAAAACCTGGGTCAGAGCTTGCACAGCGGCCGTCGGGAGGACGGCAGCGAGCAGTGCGAGGGACGGCTGCAGGAGAGGTCTGGAGCGGGGCGGAAGCGCTCCAAATCAATAGTCATTTCCAAAAAATGTGAGCCAGCCAGTCAGGCCATTTTAATGCCAGGAAGCAGGATCACGCTGAGGTCTCGTGGTGGAATAAATTACATCTTTAGGAAGAGAAAAAGCCAGCGATGGGAGGGGCAGAAGCTTGAACTAGAAGCCTAGGAATTGTCCCGTGTCACTGGGAAAGCACGACAGCGAAGTCTGTGTCATGAGGATACCGCTAAAAACCCTGGTGACAGCTCGGTGACAGTGTAGGTGGGCTGCTCGTCCACAGCAGAGAGCAGGAGCACCGAGAGGCGGCAGGAGGGCGATTGTTCACACACGTGCCCTGTGGCTGCCCACCCCGCACGGGTGGCGTCTGCAGCGTGGCATGGGGGAGACCTGCTCTGACCGCCCGGTCTCAAGTCGGGTGCTGCCACCTCATCAGGAAAGCACGGCAGCCTGGGCACTTCTTAGCCGTAACGAGCCGGGACTTCTTAGCCATAATGAGCCTTGCCTTGTTAATTGCTGCTCTTGAGGTGGAGTTGGTTAATTCGTGGCGTTCCGGGCGGCACGCGAGTCATCTCACACCCTTCCTCCCCCAAATGCTGGTGACTCCACCTGGCCCTGCTGGCAGTAGCGGATACTCGCCGAGGAAGGGCGCATAGGCAATGACTTCGGAGTCCTTTGCTTTCTGCTGGTCTCTGGGGCTCTCTTTGCGTATCACCTGTCCTGGGCAGCTGCGGCTTCCCTTGCACAAGTTGGTGGGAGCCGGGGACAAACGCGTGTCTCTGGAGCGAGCCTGGGACACCAGGAGATGGGGGGCTGTGCTGCATCTCCTGCTGCACGCTCAGCTTGTTGCATGCGAGTTTTTCCATTTATTTTTAAGGTCCCGGTCTGTCCTCGGAGGCAAACAGACTCCAGAGCGATGTGCTGGGAGGTTTTGGGGAGTTTTGTTTTTCTTTTAAGGATTAATAACACAATTTTTTCTTGCATAGATCATCACAGCAGCAGCTAAATGTGAAATCAATTCCTGTACCACGCACTTGACAGGGCAATAACCCAAATGTTAATCTCAAGCACCCAACAAGGATTTGTGTCATTGTGCTGGATATCTGCTGCTGGAGACATATCGAGGAAAGAACCTGCCTGGGGAGCTGCTTATTTTTTCCTTATTTTTCTCTCTTTTTTTACTTTATTAATCAAGAGAACTAGTACTTTTGAAGGGTTCCTGTGCAGCTTTGGTGGGAAGAGCGTTGACCCCACAGCACTCAGCGCTGCAGCAGCTCCCTGGGTGCACGGGGAGCCCTGCTCGGGCTTGTCGGGGCTGTCCCAGGGGGATGCTCTCCGTCACCTCTTGCTGCCCCAGCCAGTTCCGTGCCGGGTTCATTCCGTGGGCAGAGCCAAACACTGTTATTTCTGCAAGGTTATTTTGGCTTTGCTTATTTTCGGTCAGGCTCCTAGCAGTCTGTGCTCCCACGTGGTGCTGCCAAACCACCACAAAGCTCACTGCCCCTGCCTGGCCCAGCACCGGGGGAGATCCCAGATGGCCACGGCGGCCCAGGGAGCTTTAAACTGACTCCTCTGTTCCTTTGGTGAATACCCAGCTGTAGCCAGTAAATACCAGTGAATACCACAGCTCTCATCGCAGGCAGCACCTGCCTGTGTCCTTGGGCGTCCCTTGGACAGCATCAGAACCAAATCTCTGGGGGAGAAGGGGGCTGTGATGTTTTGCATCGTGTTTTGGAAATGTCCTGGGGCACCCACTGATGCTTGTGTTGATTTGGTGCCGTTGCAGGGCAGGCTGACAGATGGCAAGGGGAAGACCATCGACTGCAAGGATGCCATCTTTATCATGACCTCCAATGTGGCAAGCGATGAGATAGCCCAGCACGCCCTGCAGCTCAGGCAGGAGGCCATGGAAATAAGCAAGAAAAGGATCGCAGAAAACTTAGGTACCGGTCTTCGCACATCCTTCTCCAAACCCCTAAAGAATCCAGCTCCTCCCTAACACTGCAGGTCCCTGCTGCAGGGATCAAACGCCTGGCCTCATCAGCCACGAAGCCTCTTCTGAAAGCCTCCCTCCAGCATTCACCCGGAGCTGGCCGGGTGCTAAGAGCTCTTGCATTGTCAGCAGGGAGCAAACTGAAGGTCTTCAAACTACAAACTGCAGCTTGGCTGGTTTGTCAGCAGCTCCCCCTGCCCAGAGAGAGCACCCAGTTGCTTCCCTTCTGCTCGCCCCCCTCAGCTGGGGCGCGTCCTGTTCTGAAGTCCTCGTTGTTCACGATCATGTCCTTGAGCTCTTTGTCTCTGGATGGGGCTTTCTAGCCCACCTCTCAGCCTTCCCCACCCCGTGCTCTCTTCCCTTTATCTGCTTATCCTTTTCTTTCTCTCAGGACCCTTCCACATGCTTCCTAGGGAAATACTGCGGCTCATACAGGTGCTCTCATTAACGAAGAATAGGTAGTGTGCTTCCTTGTTAGCTTAATTCAGCTAGAGGTAGGTGGGACTGAGCTTAATAGATTTTACTTTGCCTTTTAGTGAGAGCACGAGTCCCGCACACACGAGGGTCCTGAAGGAAATTTTCCCAAAGTGGGAAGTAGGTCATAGAAAGAGGATGGAGCAGGGTAAGGGCAGCCTCTGACAGCCCTGCTGAAGGCACAGGGTCTCAGTGTATGCTCAACCCTGCACCACCCAGGCAGTGATAACCCCATAGCACCAGGAGGGCACTGGTAGGTCTCCGCTGCCCTAAGGAAGGACGGACAGCAGTGCCTGCACCAGGGGTTTCCCCCTCTAGCTCTAAAATAGGGGCAGGTTTTGAGCACAGGCACTGGCACAGGGAGCACGGGGAAGCACTGTCACCGTTGGGTGCTGCTGTGCCTGTGCATAACCAGGCAGTCATTTGTGATGGTTGCAATCTTTGTTTTCTCACCCGTTTGCTTCCCTTTTTCCTTTCCTCAGGGTACCTGGCAGCGTGTGCCCTCTCACATATAGGCAGGGTTTCTCTGCTCACCCGTGGAAAAGCCCGAGAAGCTGTGGTGTGCGGTGTGTGCTGCGGCCAGGAGCCACAGCTTTCTGCACCAGCTCCATGGACGGCAGGAAAAAATGCTGGGTTTTGGCATCGAGTGCATTTTTCAGCTTCTCTCTCACTGTCTCTTCCTTTTTGCTTTGAGAAGTGGATGCCAAAGCTGACTTAATTCAGAATCTTTAAACTTCAATCAAGCTAGGTAAAGGACAAAGCATGCCTGCAACTGAACTTTCAAGAATAACATTTTAAAATGCCAAGCACTTTTCTCCTAAATGAGGAAAGCATTGAATTTTAATTTCTGGAACTGTACGACAGACAGCTGCAGTGAGTGAAAGGCAGCGAGAGAGCATAGCCAGAAAATGCATTTTGATCAGAAGCCTGGCCTCAATTGAGTTTCGCAGAGCTCCTTGCAATTTGCCGAGTCCTTGGCTTGGAGGTGCTCCTGGACGCAGTGGCCGGGAGGTCGGCCTAAGTGCCTGGCTGGGCAGATAAATGGAAAGATAGAGGGAAGGAGCTGCTTCCGCTGTATCTCTCCATCTGTGAGTGAAAGCAGCAAATATTGCAGGTGACAAACCTGAGTACTGCCTGTTCTCTGCTCTGCCTTCCCCAGCTCCTCTTCCAGAGGCCCCATGCGCGGGCAGAGCGCTCTGCCAAATCCCGTCGGTGTCTCAGGGAAGTGAAAGGGGCCGAATCCTATAACCAAGGACCCCCAGCTCCATTTAGGCCATGTGGCCACTGCGATGCTCGTCCCTCCCGTGCAGCACAGCGAAATCCCCACCCAGGACCACTGGAGCCCCCCCGTGCTTGTGTCCGGGGGGTGCTCCCTGCAGCAGGGGTGAGCCAGGATGGGTGCTGAGAGCCCCCCAGCCTCCCAGGGGAAGGGGCAGGGGTACTTCAGAGCACACAACACTGCACCTGGAAGCCTCCTCTGCCACTGCTGGGAGTGTCACAGCTCCGCCAAGGCTGCAAACGTGGGGAAGGCTTTCGGCATCCAGCCTTCAGCGGGGTCTTTTTCCGCTGCTTGGCATTACAGCCTCCTATCCGGAGCACCTTTCCTGTGAGGGATCTCCCCGTGGGCTTCCTTGTGTTAAAAGGCACATGGAGTTAAATGCCTGAAGGTGTAGGAAGAATCAAGGCAGTAAAGACAAAGAGAAACGTGACTTGGGGCCGCAGGAAGGTAAAGCCCGCGCTGAAGCCGGCTGTTGCAGTTGGAGCTGGGATTAGAAGCAGGGCTGCCAGACCCTGGCTCCATCTGCAGTCAGTGGAGGGAAGTAGTCCCAAAGCCCGAAGCACGCTTCTGCCCCAGGCTGAGCGTGGGTTTTGCTGCTTGCTGAGGGGCCCACGGACTGTCCTCTGCGCCTGAAGAGCTGCCGTAGCCTCCGCAGAACACCCCCAGGTGACCGTGCTCTGTGTGTCACGTAACCTGGGCTGGTTCTCATTGCCCAGCCACCGTCCAGGTTTCATGGAGGCCAGCTGAGGACTCCTGTTGTCTGAAATCTGCTGGCAGACAGCTCTTGGGCTGTAAGGCAGAGGGTGGAGGCAGAGCGGGAGCTCTGCTGCTGTTCAAGAGCATCGGTGAAATCACTGGTGAAGGGCACACAGGGCACCAAGAGCCAGCCAAGTCAGGGAATCGGGTGCAGGAGCACGGCAGCACCCACCAGATGTGGTTTGTGGCACGTGGGGAGATTTCGGGTCTGATCCTAGACCCTGCTGGGCACCCATCTCTCCTTCCTGCGCAGCCACTGGCTCCTCGTTGTGTGGCTTTGTGTGTCCTTCCTTCCCCACCCTCACCCGTGTCCATGTGTCTTTCAGAGGACGTGCAGGTGACCGACAAGATAACCATCTCCAAGCAGTTCAAGGAGAAGGTTATTCGCCCCATCTTAAAGGTACGGGGGATTCGTTTCACGGCTCGTGTTTCAGGTGTCCTGAGCTCTGTTCGCTGAGTCGTTCAGAGCAGTAAGCACCGTGCCCCTCACCAGCTGCCTCCCAGATGTGGGATCAGTGACACGACGTCGCTTTTTAATTTTCCGGCACTCAGAAGTAAGGTCAGGGCCTTGCAGAAATAGATAACCGCATCTCTCTGCTCTCACAGTAGTGCAACCGTGGGAGACTGGAAGGGGAACATGGGGTGGGAAGTGCTGCGCTGGGATTTGTGGGGGTCCTGCGCTCACCCTGGGCCACAATCTGCTCGGCTTCTGCACTGCTGGGCCAGGGAAGTCCTCCTGCAGCGACAGGTCCCGCTGACACCCCTGTCCATCCTGCCAATGCATACCCCTGCAGCCTCACTGCCTGTCCGGGTCACCGCCCTGTCCCCGCTGACCCGCAGCCTTTGTCCCTGCAGGCTCACTTCAGGCGGGATGAGTTCCTGGGGAGGATCAACGAGATCGTCTATTTTCTCCCTTTCTGCCACTCGGAGCTCATCCAGCTTGTCAACAAGGAGCTGAATTTTTGGGCCAAAAAGGTAAAATCCAGTCCGTTGCTCAGAGACGATTGCTTTAGAGGTAACTTCACGAGCAGGAGGAATTCCTGTCCGAGCCTTCATCCTGCTGTTGCAGAAGCAGCGTGAGCGTGCGTTTGTGCCGCAGTAGTCTTCTTCCAGTGGTCAGCAGGAGGGGACCCGCTCTGCTCAGAGCACTCGGCCCTCGGGGCAGTGACTGCTGGGGCAGCGGGGGGCACTCCTTCCTCTGCTGGGGCAGGGATGGGCTCTGGACAGCATTCAGAGACAGTCAAATGTCTGATCTGTCTCGGCACATGGAGGCTCCAGATAGGAATTAGGGGGCACCTTTGGAGCCTTTTCGTGCCCCGACAGGGCTGCGCTTGGCCGAGCTCGGACACAGGGACACGCAGCACCCCACCCTGCTGCCCGTGGTGTCCCAGCTCCCAGCTGCTCGAGGAAAGGAATGGGGTGCTGGGGTCGCTCAAATGCACGGTAACATTTCCTTCTCTTCCTGTCCCCGCAGGCCAAGGCGAGGCACAACATCACCCTGCTTTGGGACAGGGAGGTCATGGATGTGCTGGCTGACGGCTACAACTTGCACTACGGTGCGCGGTCCATCAAGCACGAGGTAAAGCACCAGGACGAAGCAGGCCTTTGCCCCGCTGGGTGCTGCAGAGGGCGCAGGAGCAGGGGCAGTGCCCACAGCCTCCCCTCGCAGCCCTGCTCTGCGTGGGGAGCGTCAGGAGGCCGTTGCTTGTGTCTGTCCCGTGGAAAGTGCGCCCGTAGGGCCCACAGCCAGCATGCTGATGGTCAGGGGAGGAAATATTGCTGCCCGAGGGTGGGAAGGAGAGCGGCATGGCTCCCGCGGGGATACTTCGGGGCTTTATGGAAGCTGCTTTTTCCTCCTTCAGGTTGAACGGCGCGTTGTGAACCAGTTAGCAGCTGCTTACGAGCAGGACCTGCTGCCGAGGGGCTGCACCCTGAGAATCACGGTGGAGGACTCGGACAAGCAGCTGCTGAAAACCAAAGACAGCTCTGCCCCCGGCGCAGAGAAAACAAAGATGCCAACCCTGCGGTTGGAGATAGTGGAGAAAGACAGCAAATCCCGAAAACTGGACATCCAGGCACCTCTGAACCCAGAAAACATCACGTACTTCCTCTAGGCAGCGGCAGCCACTCCTGGAGCACGCTCCTCCTGAGCAGCCGCCTGCGGGACGCCGCCGGCTGTGCGGGCTGGCAATAAAATACCGTGAGACTCGCAGTGTGCGATGTGGCCGCATCAGTGAGGGCAGGCATCCGTCCGAGCGGAGCGTGAGGTGGGGCAAAGCTGCTCCTGCTGCCTCTGCTCCTGCTGCCTCTGCTCTGCTGGAGCAGGACGCGGGCAGGCAGGACCCGCACCTTCAGGCGGGTGGCTCTGGGTGGGCACAGAGGGCTCTGGCCGTGGGCTGGCGAGGCGCTGTGCTGCCACGGGGGGACACGCGGGTGGAGGGCAGTGGGATTTCACCGCAGAAACAGCTGGCGTAAGAGAGAAGGTGCTGGGGCTACTTAAGACATGGGCAAGCGGATTTCAGACCGTACGGGTGCTGGTAGGGCTTGTCGCTGCCTAAAGATGGGAATTGCTGCAGGGACTGGGTTTGCTGGGCTTGGACTGATGCTGCACAGGGGTAGGACAGGGACTGAGTGTGTGACAGCTTCCATTTAAAAGCCACCGGGCACTCTGACTGTACCTCGCCTGCTTCTTGTTATTTATTGCAATAAACGTGGCGTGCACACGCGATGGTCTGCTTCTCACGCAGGCTGGGGGAGGCCAGGCAGAGCAGGGTGGGGATTGCCCGTTAATAGGATCGAGGAGTGCGAGGCCCAGCCCTGAGGGACTCCTGCAGTTCCTGCTCGCCTCCGGGAGGCACGAGGAACGCCACGAGGAACACCACCAGCACGTTTCCTCTGCCAGCCCCAGCCCGGCCGGGTGGCATCCCAGCGTAACCCCTCGCCCAACACAGCAGCTTTTCTGCCACTGACCCATCGTCCCCGCTCGCAGAGCTGCTCCCTGGACGTAGTTAATTTCTCGGGGTTAACACCGATGCCCAAGTTGTCCTTGGTGTCAGCTCGAGGCAAAGGTCCCAGTCCAGGCACACAGAGCATTGCGGTGGCTCTTACCGGGAAGAATTGGGTTTTCCTGCGTGTTTCTAGCACAGTGCCCTGCCCAGGATGTCCCTGCAAGGCTGCTGAGGCAGATGGGGGAGGTTGTTGGGGAAAAATCATCTCTGCTCCTTCATCCTTCCCCAAGCACCCAGCTCAGCCCTGCAGGCTTTTGGGGAGCAATCGGCACGTTTGCCTTCCTCACCAACCTCGGTGACGGTTCCAGTGCGGGACCACGCGCCTTGGTTTTGGACACGTGTCCTCTCCTGGGGACACGGCTGGTGTCACGTCCCTGGGGACAAGGTCCTGGGTGGGAGTGGGGGGGAGGCGCACGGGTCCCTTCCCACAGCCTCGGTCGCTGCTCGGCCACGTCGCTGTCACCCCATGGGGAGAGGAGCCCTCTGCCACCGAGGTCACAGCATTTCCCCGACCACGTCGCCGCGGATTACCCCGCCGATCGGTGACGTACCACAGGCGCGTTATGAAGGGCAGGAAATTAAATACATACGGAAATCAAACAAAGTAGCCCTGCGGAATTAATAAGTCACAGTCCCTGGGGCACGGGGACAGTGACGGATCGGCGGTGGCAGAGCGCCGTGCTTGCCGGGGACGGCGCACCCCGCCGAGGCGCACCCACCCTGCTCCAGCTGTGGCAGCGGGTTTGGGGAGGCCACTTGCCGTCCTGCAAGGCCCCCCGGCGTGCCGGGTGCCCCCCTTCCCAGCTCCATGCAGCGCTGGCGGGGTCACAGCCCCGACCCTTTGTGGGTGCAGGCGGCCCCAGATGGCCCCGGGGTGTGCCAGGACCAGCGCATGGGGCTGCTGGAAGGGCTCATCCCGGTGAGGCGCCCGAGTTGTTGGGGCTGAGCTGCCGAGGCAGACATCAGAACCAGGATCCCGCCTGTCCGTGGGCTTGTCTTGTCCCTGGCACTCATTTTCCAGGGGCTGCAGGAAGTTTTAAGGGGCTGCTTTGCCCCGACTGCCCGTGGGGCTGCTGGGGGCATCCGACCACACGAGAGGTGTGTGCCCAAAGGGACAGGGCTGAGACCAAGAGCGGCTTCAGGCCTGGACGCCTGGGAGCACCAGGGCTGGAAAAGTTGGGGGGGAAGCTCTGAAACAGAGCTGCCAGGGTGGAAACCAGAGCTGGGGGGGATTGGGAGGGTGTGGGGATGGCGCAGGGGTGGGCGTAGCGCTCAGTAGCAGGACTGCACAGCCAGAAGCCAGCTGCATTCCTGGATTTGTCCTTTTATTTACTACCATGGAAAGCACCGTCACGGTCGCCCCAAAAATCCCTCCGGAGACTTGCACAGATTACATTTTCCTGGAGGACCTGGAGCAGGCAATGCCAATGGTCCCATCCTGCACCCAAGCACCGAGGCGCTGGAAAAAAGCGATGATGCTGCCGAGGGTCGCTGCAGAAGCGCACAAAAAGGAGCAAAGCTCAGCACCCCGGCTGTGGATGAAATAACAGGTTTGGGAACGAGCACGGGCCATCAGGAGGGCAGAGCCCTGAGCTGCCGGTGCTGTGCACGCTCTGCGCTGCGCTGTAACGCGTGGGGATCGGGCTGGGTGGGGAAAGAGGGTCTCTGGCAGCAGGAGTGGGTCTTGATGAGCCTCTTGTGGTGACAGAGAGGACAGTAGGAGGTCCTTCATGTTTGTCTTCACCTGAAAGGGTCTCGGAGCTCCACGGGGGTTTTCTTGACCCTCTCCAACCCGGAGCAGGTCCCACGCAGACACTGGTGGGGCCGGCTCAACACCAGCCCAACGGGGTGGGCGCTGGAGTTTGCACGGTCCCCCAGCAGAGCTGCCCGGAGCCCCAGCCTGTGCCCGCCCCACGGGGCTGGGACACTGCGTAGGGACAGGGAGAGCCCCAGGAGCCACCTCCGCAGCTCCGGCCCCTCAGCTCCTCACCAGCCCCACAACTGCCTCCAGCCCTGACGCCTCCGGCCCGTCCCGGACTGCAGAGGAGGCTCCGTGGGACACCCACCTGGTCCAGCTCTGCTGGGGCCACGTCCCCACGTGGCACACGGAGACCGAGGGGCTCTGTGCCCGAGAGGGAGAGCAGGAGCAGGAGCATCACAGATCACAGAATTGTCTCAGCTGGAAAAGACCTTCAAGATAAATCAAGTCCAGCCATCGACCTGACCTCCCGCGTCCCCTCACCAAACCACGCCGCTTCCTGGCTCCAGCCTGGCAATGGAGCACTGGAGCTGCCCACGTGTGGTCCCGTGGCGCAGAGCCGGCCGTGCGTGGGTGTGCCCCCACGCCCAGCCCAGGCAGCACGGGCACCCACACAAACCACAGCAGGGCACGCAGGGCTCCCATGCGACTCCTGCGACCAGCGGGAATGGGACCAGCCCCAGCCTTGGGCTCCTGGCTGCAACGTGGGGAACCATGGGCCAGGCGTGCTGGGCCATGCCGTGCTGCATTGGGCCGTGCCGTGCCGTGCCGTGCTGCGCCGTGTCCCACTGTGCTGTGGCATTGCCTAAAATCAATTCCATGACACCGTGTGACTCTGCCATGCCACGTTATGCCATGCCGTGCCGTGCCACACTGTGCTGTGCCGCATCATGTTCTGCTGTGCCAGCCTGTACTGCGCCGTGCCATGCCATTCTGCTCCACGCTGTGCCATGCTGCACCACACCACGTCACAGTGTGCTATACCATGCTGCACCGTGCCGTGCCGTGCCACGCCGCACCATGCCGTGCCAGCACCCCAGAGAGTGGAGCGGCGAAGGCCCCATCAAGCAGGAGCACCACCGGCCCAGGCTGTGCTGGGGAGGTGAGCGGGGCCCTCCCCGATTGTTTTATTTGTTTTTAATTGTGTTTGAGGAGAGGAGCTGGCGTGCCTCTAAGCAAACAGCAGAGGGTTAAAGGGCTCCCTGTGACAGATCAAATAAATGTGCCATTGCAGCCGGTCCCAGAAACAATAAAACCAAGGCAGGATCTGGAGGGGAGAAACATCAGGCTGTGACGGGAGAAATTCAATTACTGCCAGCCTTCAGCCCCGTGCCGGGCTCCTAATTCGATTAGGGGCAGGCGAGCTCCAGCGCGCGGAGGGGCCTCGGCGCGGCCCCGAGTCGGGGCTTTGTCACGGGGAACAAAGCAGCAGTGGCCGGGGGCCCGCGGCACCGTGGCCGGGTGAGCGCAGCGCCGGGCGAGCAGCCCCAAATTGCAGCCCCAGCTCAGGAACCGGAGCCACGGGGCCCACGGGGCCCACGGTGCTCACGGTGCGCCCAGCCACCGGCCGTGGGATGCCGGCTGCTGGCACGCACCAGCATCACGGTCCTCGCTCGGGCACCGCTGCCGGCGAGGGCGAGGGCACGGCGCGAGGTCTCCTCCCCGCTGCCCACCCTGCAGCAGCTCCAGCTCCTGCACCCAGCGCCGCGTGAGCTCTCGGTGCAGCCCCGGTGTTACCGCGGCCCCACCGCAGCGCAGCCGGGGCTGGTACCGAGGGAGCAGCAGGGGCCGGGAGGGCCTGGGAGGCCGTGCTGGGTGTTGCAGTGGGATGCTTCCCGGAGCACGGGCTGCGCCCTGGTGAACAGCGTGGGCAAAGCTGGTGCTCGAGCGCTGAAGGAGACCCCGTGAGGCCCTGCAGTGCCTCCTGTTACACACGGTCCCCAATTCCCGCGTGCTGAGAGCGGGGAGAAGGGGCACGGCGCTCTGGTGCCACACATCCTGCAGAGCCCGGCCAGGCTGGGGGCACGGGGAGCCCCCATCTGTGCTGCGGGACCCCCGCCCACCTTCCCGGGCCAGGTTGGCCCCTGCACCCGACCTGGCCTCTCTGAAGTGCCCAGCCCGACCTGTGCATTGCCACGCATGTCGGGGTGGGGGTGCTCAGCCATCGCATGGCACTGGGGACGTCACACACCCCCCCCCCCCCCCCCCGCCCGGGGCAGCCCCTGCTGCCAGCACCGGTTCTCCCTGCACCAGCATCAGGTCACCCACGTCCGTTCCCCCCCCCGCCCCCCAGCTCCTATGGCTGGGCCCAAGCTCTGGGCTCACCAGGACCATGGCAAGGTGGGGGCACCCCCGGCGCTGCCCCAGCCCGCCCAGCCCCCCTTTGTCCACTTTCTCCTCTCCCCCTTCATCCCCCCCTCATCTTCCTCCTCCCCTCCCCCTCATTCTGCCCCTGGCTCTGGGTAGCAATAGCAGCAGCTCCTTGCGTGGCAGATTGCTGCCTAATTAGTTTAGAGGGAAAACTTAATTGAATTAACTTTTTCACAACTCCAGCAGCCTGACAGTTGGGGCTCTCTTTCACCAGCCAGCCTCCATCTCCTTGATCTAATTAACTTGTTTAGCAACCTGCCCGGGTCCGGCGCCTGCGCCTCGGCCAGCGCAGCTGGGGGCTCGCTGTGGGGACTGGGCCGCCAGCCCCCGGCCGGCCCGGCCACGGGACCCGGGGTGGCCCAGGGTCCCCCGACCTGGTGGAGCAGGGGGATCTGGGCCAGTGGGGGGGCTGTTCCCTGGGAGGGGAGCGTGGCCACAGGTGGGGCACTGGCTGTGGGATGGTGTGGGACATGGGGCAGGATGTGGAGATGGACGTGGGACAGGACATGGGGCAGAATGCGGGGAAGGACACGGCACAGGACACAGGGCAGGACGTGGAAGAGGACATGGGACAGGACATGGCACGGGACATGGCACAGGACACAGGGCAGGACAAGGAGTAGGACATGGCACAGAACATGGAGCAGGATGTGGCACAAGACACAGGGCAGGACACGGAACAGGACACAGGGCGGGACATGGCACGGGACTTGGCATGGAGCACAGGGCAGGACATGGAGCAGGATTCAGGGAAGGATGCAGGACAGGACATGGAACGGGACACGGGACAGGACACGGGACAGGACACGGCACAGGACACGGGGCAGGACATGGCACAGGACATCGTACAGGACATGGGGCAGGACGTGGTGCAGGATGTGGGGAAGGATGCAGGGCAGGACACGGAGTGGGACACATCCCAGGCAGCCCCAAGGACATCAGGGGCCAGTCTCTGGTGCCCCGTGTCCTGAGCCCGCGCAGGCTGAGCTGGTGCTGCAGGAGTGGTCAGGATCCAGCCTTTCCTTACACCGGCACTGATGCCTGCAGGGAGGGCAGTGAGCCCCCCCCCAGCCCCCCAGCTGAGCAGGGGGACACAAAGCCTCCGGCCGGGTGCAATTAGACTTTTAAATCCTCTTTAGTGAAAGTGTTTGTCTTGAAAATGTCCCCAATCCCCCCAAATCCCCCCGGTGCCTCTGAAAAGGGGCAAAGCCTTTACCTTGGACTTTGCCATTCACGGGTGCCCAGCGGGGCAGTAATGAGGCACCGCTGGAATTCAGCTGGGTTGCAAAATGGGGGGGGGCAACGGGCAGAGCCCCCGTGGATGGGATGGGGGGGGGGTGGGGAACCCCCCACCCCCTGCTGCACCCCCAATCTCAGCTGCCTTGGCCAAAATCTGGAGCCAGGGGATGGGCGCAGGCTGTCGGGGGGGACTCCGGGGTGCAGGATGGGGCCCGAGGTGTTTAATTCATCGAGCTCACAGAGGGCAAACAAATCAAAGAGGCCTCTGCTCGGCCAGCTGGCCTAGGGAGGGTCCAGAAATGCAGCCCCCCCCCCCAGGACAGCCAGGGCTGGAGATGGGCACGAGCCCCATAAGAGCCGTGGGGCACCGGCTTGGCGAGCAGGGAGCCATCGCCCCATCAGTCTGTCTGCCTGTCTGTCTGTCCGCCCCCAGGGTCGCCTCCAGCCTGGGGCTTTTGGGGTGCAGGGACTGTGCTGGAGGGGGGGGGGGGGGGTGCGCGCACGGGGCTGGGTTCAGCCCCCAGGGCAAGTGGGGGTGACCTGGTGGTGCTGGGCCGGGCACAGGGGGGTGCTGGGGTCCCCTCTGGGGTGTGCGTGTGTGCAACAGGGAGCGGCGTGGGGAGAGACAGAGCTGTGGGATCGTGGAGGGCTGGGGGCCGGGGGTGGCCGGGGAGGTGCAGTGGGTTGGGGACGGATGGGGACAGGACTGGGGGGGGGGACAGGTGATGGGGACACGGGGATGGGGACTGGGATGGTGGAGACGGCAGGGGCAGGGATGCGGATGGGGGAATGAGGATGGAGGGAACGGGAACGGGGATGGGAACAGGGACAGGGATGGGGCCGGGGATGGGGCCGGGGCCGGGGCCGGGGACGGGGACGCGGTGGTGGGTACAGGGATGGGGACGTGGCGATGGGGACAGAGACAAGGGCAGGGATGGGGACGGAGATGGGGACAGGGACGTGATGACGGGGACGCGGACGGGGGCAGGGATGGGGCCGGGGACGGCGAGGCCGATGGGTCCGCGGACACGAGTGGGGACGAGGCCAGGGACGCTCCCCCGCAGCCGCCCCGACGTGCGCCGCTCCGGGGCCGGGCCGGGGGCTCCGGGAGGGGTCCGGGGGGCCCGGGGGGGGGCGCTCCCGGCCGTCGGGCGCCCGTCGGGGCTCGGGGCCGGGCCGGGCTGGGCGGGCGCCCACGAAGGGTTAAGGGCGGGGGGCGGCGGGGGGAGGCGGCTCCGCCCGCTCCTGCTGCGCCCGCGGTCCCCGGGAGATATTGTCATGCAAAAGCCCCCGACGCCGCCAGCCATTGTCTCCCCGTCGCCGGGCCGGTATATTACGGGGCGCGGCGGCCCGGGGCGGGCGCGGCCGTGCATGGAGCGGCGGCCGGGGGCGGCGGGGCCGGGGCCGGCGGGCAGGCGGCCGAGGTAACCGGGGCGGCCGGGCCGGGGCCGGGGCCGGGCGGCTCCTCCGCTCGCCGCTCCATGTTCGCCATGGACTACTCCTACCTCAACTCGTACGACTCCTGCGTGGCGGCCATGGAGGCGTCCGCCTACGACTTCAGCTCCTGCAGCCAGGCCAACACGTTCCAGTACAGCCCCATGCGGGGCGGCTTCGGGGCCAGCCCGGCCTGCCCCCCCCTCGCCTCCGCCAACTGCGCGCTGGGCGCCCTGCGCGACCACCAGCCCTCGCCCTACTCGGCAGGTAACGGCCGGGCCCCGCCGAGCCGTCGGGGCCGCCGCGCCCCGAGCCCCCCGCGCGCCCCCGCCGCGCCCCCGGGCTGCCCCGAGCGGCGGCGGCCCCGCAGCGGGGCCGGGAGGGGGTCGCCGCCGCCGCGCCCCCCCGCCGAGCCCCGCTTTCGTTGGCGCCGTCGGGGCGCTGCCCGCGGAGGAGCCGCGAACGAAGCGGCCGCGCTGCCGCCGCCCGCACCGGGACCGGCACCGGCACGGGCACGGGCACCGGCACCGGCACCGGCACCGGCACCGGCACCGGCACCGGCCGCGCTCCCCGCCGGCCCCGCTCCCGCCGGCCCGGGCCGCCCGGAGCCCCGCGCCCCGCCGTACGGTGGCGGCGGCAACGAAAGAAGGGGAACGGGGGGCGCGGGGAGACAGCGCCCGAGCACCGGGACCGCTCTGCCTGTGCTGGGTCCCTGCCCGGTGCGTCCTGCCCGGTGCGTCCCGGTGCTTCCCGCCCGGTGCCTCCCGCCCGGTGCGTCCTGCCTGGTGCGTCCCGCTCGGTGCAGCCTGCCCGGCGCTTCTGTGCCCCGTTCCTTCTCCCCGCTGGGTTCCTTCGTGGTGCGTCCTGCCCGGTGCCTCCTGCCCGGTGCCCCCTGCCCGGTGCCCCCTGCCCGGTGCATCCCAGCCCGGTGCACAACTCCCGCTGGGTCCCTTCCCTCCAGGTCCCCGCACGGTGCATTCCCTCCTGGTGCACCCTGCTCAGACCAGCCTGCCCGCTGCATCCCCTCCCGCTGCATCCCCTCCCGGTGCATCCCCTCCCGGTGCATCCCTGCCCGGTGCATCCTTCTCATCAGCGGGTCCTGCCCGGTGCACCCAGCCCGGTGCATCCCCTCCTGGTGCGCCCAGCCCGGTGCACCCAGCCCTGCCCGCCGTGCCGCCCCGCTCACGCCCGCCTCTCCCTCCCCAGTGCCGTACAAATTCTTCTCGGACCCGTCGGGCATCAACGAGAAGCGGAAGCAGCGGCGGATCCGGACCACGTTCACCAGCTCGCAGCTGAAGGAGCTGGAGAGGGTCTTTGCCGAGACGCACTACCCCGACATCTACACGCGTGAGGAGCTGGCCCTCAAGATCGACCTCACCGAGGCGCGGGTGCAGGTGAGCCGCGGGGACGGAGCGAGGGAGCTCCTGTTGGAGCCCCGGGGGGCTTGGGGACAGTGCTTGGGACCCTGCTGCTTCGCTCCCCGGTTTAGGGAGGCGTTGGACAAAGGGACCGGGACCCAGGGCCGGTTCCCAGTGCAGGGAACTGCAGCCGAACACGAGCGTGCACCGTCCCCGGGCCGGTCCCCCTGGCAAAGCTGGGAACGTTTCTCTGACCGTGGTGCGGAGCGGTCCCCAAAAACCATCAGTGATGGTGCGCAGGGAGGTGGTCAGGACCTGGTTCCGCCGCCCATTTCCCATCAGCAATTTATTTATTAGAGCGGGGGGGTCAGACAGCATCAGTCCGTGCGAGGACGAGGGCCATGTTGCGGGCTGGGGCGCCCCGCAGTCAGCGCGAGCCCCTCTGGATGGGGCTGCGGGGCGATGTCCCACAGCAGGAGGGGACCCTCAGTCCCCACCCCGGCTGTCGCAGTGGGAAGACCCCAGCCCCGCGGGTCTCCTGGGTGGAAAGCATCCCTTTTAACAGCTCTGCCGGCAGCTGGGGCGGTTCCTGTCCCGGCCGTGGGCTGCGGCAGGGTCTGGCGCAACCTCAGCTTTCCCCGTGTGAAGGGCAGGGAGCCGGGGGGGCACCGGGACTGGGAAGAAGGGGGTGAAGGGTCCTCTAAGACCCCACTCCCCTCTGCCCTGCTGCATCCCCCGCGGTGCCATGGGGCAGCCTGGGGCAGGGGCACAGCGCGTTCCCCCCACCCAGCTCAGCCCCAGCTCCCCAGCTCAGCCCCGGCCCCGCAGCAGCGGCACCGCCTGCCAGCAGGACAGACGCTGCGACCAGGGGACAGGGGTCTGCCAGCCCCCAGCTCCATGCAGGGGGACGGTGACATCCCCAGCTAGCCGTGGGGACAGGACCGGACTCGGCTGCGGGGCTGAGCCTGGTGCCGGGAGGGGATCCCTAGAGCAGGGAGTGGAGGAGCAGAAGCGGCGCGGTGCCACTCGGGGCGCAGCGCACCCGGTCCTGGCTCCCAGCGCAGGGATGGAGCCGTCGGGAATTTTCCTCTGCCTGGGTTGGGCAGAGGAAAAAATTTTTATTTACCCTTTTATTATCTGATCGGTGGCATGTTGGTGGGGGCGAGCATGTGCCGAGGGCTCTGTCCTGGAGCTGTGCAGGCTGCGTGTCCCCAGCAGTGCCACCCTCCCCGGCTGCGTGTGTCCGGGTGTCCCCGCAGGGCGCTGCTGGTGCAGGGCTGCGGCGCCAGCGCTGAGTGGGGGAAGCACACAGAGCCCCGGGGCTTTAAAAAAAATTAATTTAAAATTTTATTTAGCAATTTAATTCATTAAATAATCATTTTAAACTTTGAAATATGGCACCCTGGTGCCATCCCGGAGCCAGGAGCGGGGGCGTTGTGGAAAACATTTCGGCTGCGTGTGGGGCTGTGCAGGCAGCGGGGCCGCGAGCGGCAGCAGGGGCGAGACTCCCGCAGAGCTGTTTGCGATGTGGGGTCTCCAGCACGCCCTGAACCTACAGGAACGGTGGCGCTGGGTCTGTCTGGGTGATCCCGCCCCGAGCTGGATGCATGCAGGGGGAGGGCAGCCCCCCCCGCAGCCCCTGCTTGGTGCCCCCACAGCCGGGCATGTCACTCGCTGCCCTCGCACACTCTGCTTCCATCGCCCGCCTGCAGCCACCCGCCCCCCCCCCCCACCATGTATCTGGGGTCAATGCTGGGCTCCTAGTGGGGGGCGTCCCAGGGTGCACATCCCCAGCGCGGTCCTGGTTTGGGCTCACCAAGTCCCGGGATGGCGCCTGACCTGCTTTCCTTGGTGTGTCCCACCCCATCCTGTCCTGTCCATTCCCTTCCCATCCCCATCCCCATCCCCATCCCGATCTCCATCTCCATCCCTGTTCTTTCTCATCCCCATCCCATCCCGTCTCCATCTATATCTCATCCCCATCCCAATCCCCTCTCCATCCTCATCCCACCTCCATCTCAACCCCATCCCATCCCCATCCCCATCCCCATCCCCATCCCCATCCCCATTCTTTTCCATCCCCATCCTCATCCCATTTCCATCTGTCTCATCCCCATCAAATCCCATCCTAATCCCCTCTCCATCCCCACCCCGCTCCCATCTCTATCTCATCCCCATCCTATCTCCATCCCCATTCTTTCCCATTCCCATCCCATCTCCATCTATATCTCATCCCCGTCCTCTTCTCATCCCATCCCAATCCCCTCTCCATCCCCACCCCCATCTCTATCTCACCCCCATCCCATCCCCATCCCACCCCCTGCCCCCAGGTCTGGTTCCAGAACCGCCGGGCCAAGTTCCGCAAGCAGGAGCGCGCGGCCAACGCCAAGGGCGCGGGCGGCAGCAGCAGCAGCGCCGGCGCCGCCGCCAGCAAGAAGCCGGAGCCGCGCTCGTCCTCGGAGGACGACGAGTCCAAGGAGTCGAACTGCAGCCCGACGCCCGACAGCACGGCCTCGCTGCCCGCCGGCGGCAGCCTGGGCAGCCCCGGGGGCAGCCTGAGCCCCAGCCCGGGCGCGGGGCAGCCCCTGGGGCCCGGCCACCCCCCGCAGCCCCTGAAGGCGCCCCTGTGGCCGGGCGTCAGCACCAGCAGCGGCGCCGCCAACACGGCCGAGCTGCTGAAAGCGTGGCAGCCGGCCGAAGCCATGCCCGGACCTTTCTCCGGCGTCCTCTCCTCCTTCCACAGGAAGCCCAACGCCCTCAAGACAAACCTCTTCTGATCCGACGGCCGACGCCCCCCCCCCCCTCGCCCACCCAGCTTCTGCCCCCTCCCCCAGCCCCCCGGGGACCCTGCGGTGACGCCCCGCAAACTGCTGCTGGCGGGGGACAGGACAGGTCCCCCCCCCCCACGTCCCCATCCCTGCACAGCCCCGGCCCCCTGCCCCGGCTCCCCGGGGGCTGCGGGACCCCCGCCCTCACCCGGAGCCCACCGGGATGCTCCGTGCTCGGTGCCTGCCCTGTGGGGGCACGGAGCCGCGGGGGGGGGGACACATCCACGCACCCCGTGCCCAGGGTGCCGCCGGCACCGCGGATGCTGCAGGAGCAAGGGGTGAGCGCAGCGGGGTCAGCAGCCCCGGGACAAGCCTTGGGGGGGGCTGCAGCCGCCCCCAGCCCGGACGAGGTGCCCAAGGCGTGCCCATCGCTCCTGCACGTTTCGGGGGGGCTTCCAGCGTGCTGCGGATGCTGGTGCCCCCCCATCTCCGCCCCCCCCCCCCCCCCCTTTCTCCCTGCCACGCGTGGGCATCTCGGCATCCTTGGGGCGAGGAAGCACTTTAGGGTTCGGGATTCCAGAGGCCGGGGGGAGCAGCGAAGGGGCTCGGAGCGGCGCTGAACTTCTGGGGGGGCTGCTGGAAGCGCCGCACCCCCAGCTGCGGGAGGCGATGCCGGGGCCGCCCAGCCCATGGACACGGAGCTGCCCCCCTCTGCTTTCTGGGGCTGGGGGCAGAGACCCCCCCCTCGCCCACCCGGGGCGCAACGGGAATTGGGGAGGGGGCAGAAAGCAGAACTGGGGGCTTCGGCGAGGAGCTGGGAACGCCGCGAACGGGGCCGAGCCACCGGCAGCATCCCCGGTCCCCGTCCCGCTGTGACCGAGGGCTGGCGCCCACCAAGGTGCCCCCCCCCCCGGGGCCAGGGCACCCCTCGGGGCCCCCCCAGGCCGGCGTGGGCGTGCGTACGTGTGTGTGTGTGTGTGCGTGTCCGTGTAGCTTCTCCAGCGCGGGCGGGGCGCGTGGCACCGGGTGGCACCGGGCTGGGGGGGTCCCGGCCACCCCCTGCCCTCGCCCCCCTGCGGGCAGCCCCGGTGCCCGTCCCCTCCCGCGGTGGCTCCCCCGGGGACCTCTCCGGCTGCTGGATGAGGTTTTGGGGTTGATTTTGTTTTTTTTCCTTTTTTTTTTTTTTTTTTTAACTGTTCTGTAATTTATTGAACCCATTTGCAAATTATACTAATCCAAATAAAACTTAATTTATTGAAGAAGCCACAGGCTCCCTGCCACTGCAGGGCCGCCCTACACCTCCCCCCCCCCCCCCCCCTTCCTGGGGGGCCCCAAACCCTTGTGGGGGGGACACTGAGATTTTCCCCATCAAAAGCCCCCAGGCAGCTGCAGGGACCGGGACATGCAGCCCCCCTTCGCCCCCCCCCAGCAGTGGTGGGGAACCAGGGGGACAGAGGTCATGCACCCCCCCCGGGTGGGGGGCACAGGGCTGGGACCCTTCCAAAAGGGTCAGCAGCAGTGGTGTCCCTGCCCCTGCCCCCCCCCCCCCCCCCCAGGATGGGGCACATGGGACCAGGTCCTGGACCCCACTGGGACCAGTACCAAGCAGACTGGGGGATCCTGCACCGTACTGGGACCAGTACAAAGGGGCCGTGCTGCACTGGAACCAGTAGCCCAGCACGGCACAACTGGGATGAGGCCCTGGGGGTGCAGAGGGGACGAAGGACGGGGGGGTCCCACACCAGGAGGCGAATTGGAGCACACGAGGCCGTTTATTGGGGGGGTACAGGCAGGGGCCACGCGGGGGGGCGGCGGGGGGCAGCTCCTCATCCTCGCCCTTCGCCGCCTCTCCTCCGGGAACCCGGCGGAGCCGGGCGAGTCCCAGGTGGCCATTAAATTAAACATTAAAAAAATAGCTCGTGATTTAAAAAAAAAAAGGGGGGGGGGAGAAAAGAAAAAAGGGAAAGAAACACAGAGCACGACACGATGGCACGGTTTAGTAGGGTTAGGTTCACACCAAACGCCCCGCTGGCTAACGGGGGGGGCCCGGCGCATCCTTCATCTCGGCTGGAAGGGGGGCAGCAGGGGGCGTGCAGGACCCTGGGGGTGGTTTTGTGCCCCCCCCCCCCGCCCCCCAAACCCTGGCACTTGTGGCTGGCAGAGCCCTGGGGTTCGCCCCGTGCAGGGCAAGGCACGGCCCCGGGTCCCAGCTCGGGGTCCTGGGGGGCTCAGGGGGGCTGAGCCGGGAAGGGCACTTGGTGAGGGGCCGGCTGGCAGCCCCCCCCCCCGCTGCCACCACGGAGGGGACAGAGCCGGGAGTACCGAACGGAGCGGGGACACCGCGGAGGCACGGGCGGTGGCAAGGTGGGGATGGGCGAAGGCAGGGGTCCGGCTCTGCGCCGGGGC